>NC_086015.1:74389500-74691000 GCF_028858775.2 Pan troglodytes
CCAGTTTTCTCTTTTTAAAACTTCAATAATAATTATAATCCCCAGCTTACAAGGCGTCTAGCTCATGAGAACACTAAGTTCATCCAAGCCCTTTTCTTCACCTTTAAAATTTGATCTCTAGCACCAAGGATTAAACATGAGGATGAAGGTCTGGGCACAGTGACTGGCATATAATAAGTGTTCAATAAATGATGACTCTTATTTTCTCCATATATGAAAGAAAAAAGAATATCTTCCATGGCTGAATTATAGCTTGTTAGAAGACTGATGCAATGTTATAAATATGAAATATTACAATATGAAATACTATTAATATACACAATAAAGGGCTAGGTCAATGTAAGGGATTCTTCTACAATGATTTTCAAATATCATTCAGTGACTAGTAATCAATTGTAAAGCACTCAAGAAATCAAATCCTTTAATGTTCTTCAGTCATGCCTAATGTCCTGTGATTATTGCAGGGGTCCACAAGCCCTTTTGGTAATAATTCATGTGTTTACCCATTCAGCAAATATTTGAGGACCACACACTATGTAACATACATGATCCTGACATTGTTCTAGGGATACAGCAGTAAGTTAAAAAGCCAAAATATTTTAACTTTAGATAAAGTAACTGTGAAATATCTATAACCAACCAAATTAAGGTTTCATGTGGGCAGCTGAATACATGATTCTAGAGTGTAGAAAGAGGGAAATCTGTCTTAGAAATATAAATTCAGGGGAAATCAGAGTGTATATGTTACATAAGGCAAGCTATAAGCCATCTTAAAATTTAATCCTAATCTTTTCCAGTTCCAAAATGCTGATTTATTTTTTTCTTACAAGGAGCAGGAATGCAAAGACATCATCTCCAGTTATCGTGTTGGGAAGACAGTGTTGGGGAAGTGTTGGGGAAGACAGAGTTTGAGAAGGAAAGCAAAAGTCACTTAGGATATCTCAGAAAGATAATCAAAGGAAAATTTTACTACTTGTTTATCTTTCTAAAATGTAAGTTAGTTTTCAAGTGAAAAGTACATTTTATAAACTTGGCAAATGCTTAGTGGGTCCTTTATTTGGACTGTGGATCCTTATATCAATTCAGAAAACAACAAAAAACAGTTTCAGATTGTTATATGTACTCTTTAATAGCTAATGTAATAAAGAAGGAAACAGCAATCACCCCAAGTTCTATCACTAAAAGATCATGACTATTATAAAATTGAGATATTTTCTCAGCTTCCTTTTCATATGTGATAGCTATCATTTTAATCAATATTTGAATATTACTATATATTAAGTTTTGAGCTCCATTCTGGGATCACTAGTATGTCAAAGATTCTTCATAGGTTCCGCAATCTTCTTCTTTTTGTTTTTTTGGGACGGGGTCTCACTTCATCACCCAGGCTGAAGTGCAGTGGCGCCATCTTGGCTCACTTCAACCTCTGGCTCCCAGGCCCAGGTGATCCTTCCACTCAGTCTCCCAAGTAGCTGGGACCATAGGCACACGTCACTATGCCTGGTTAATTTTGTAATATTCTGTAGACAAAGGATTTTTAACATTTGGTGAATGTTTGACTAAGGGGACATACAATGTTCTGTTGAAGACTGAAGTTGTGTCCACTTTCGGATTAACAATATGTGTGTGTGATTTCGGATTAACAATATGTGTGTATATAAGTGTGTGTGTGTGTATGTGTGTATGATTTCATTTTTATTTCATCTAATTTCCTTAGAAAAAAATCCTAAAAGTAAAATTACTAGATCAAAAGGTATAAATATCTTAATATGTATGATCTAATTACCTTCAGAAACATGCTGCCAATTTACACTCTCAACATCAGGAAAAGAGAAGTCATCTCAGTATCCACACTAGAACATTGGTTATTACTTGCTGATATATTAGACAAACTATAACACTATCCTTTATTTGTACATTTTATTATGAAAAATGTTAAATGTGCTTATTAATTCTGACTGTCTTAGCTTTTCTAACCTCCTAGCAAATATTAATAATGTTATCTTTTCATTTATAGTAGTTATGTATTCTATTTTTTCTCACTGAATCATCTTGAATTTCCAAAACAATTTTGAATAATAATGGTCACAGTGGCCAGTGTCTAGAAGCAAAATTTCTGGAAGCAAATCTATAGTATGCAGCAATTCCATCAGAGCAACTTGGGAGAAAATTACATGAGTTATAAAGCAGATATTGAAAGAAAAATATAAAATTATACATGTCTATGGGTGGTTTAAATATGTTTGCCACTTGAAAAGAAACAGCAATATTTACTCATATTGGCTTTATTCTAGACTTATTTTTGCTGATCTCCTTTGAGAATGAATAAGGTTTCCTGTATATTTTTGGACTAAAGTAAATTAAAGACTTTTCATCCAAAATGGCTTCAAAATAATTTTGTGGATCGTATCTTAACATGTATTTCTAGCTGTCTCCACAATTTAGAAAAACTGGTTTCTTAAACAAATCAGCATAAAAATTTCTAAAGCACTGTATTCTTTTTTAACAACCCAAATAAACATAGCACATTCTTATTACTAATTTTGTTCTGAACAGCACACATCTTTGTGTTCTTTAACTAAACTATGTGTTTGACCAGTTTAAGTAGATAGAAGATATTCTGAAGCTCTTTTTCATATTAAAATAGTTCATTATAAAATAGCTTTTATATGACCTGAAGTTGCTCTTCATAATTTTTGGAATCCTAAAGATGTCCTGTAAATTTTGTACTTCATCCCTCCAAATTTGACTTTCACTTCATCAACCAGATAGGGAGTGTGTGGTAGAAAATGTAAATGCTCGATGTTCTTCTGAGACACACATAAATATAGATTTGTTGGAATTACTACAGCTATCTGTCAGCCTCATGGCTTTTGGAGCCAAAATTCCCTAATTCCAAAATTATGAGCATGTGACAAAATGTGGTTTTATATTGCTAGAACTTTCATATATGCAAGTTAATAGACTGAAAAAAATGGACTTGGGCTAATGAGAAGGATATCTTAATTCATCCTTTAGCAATCATTTGAAAATGTAACTCTTAGATTCATTCTGTTTTAGAGCTAGAAGCATCTGAAAGCAAATACATGAATCTTGCGTTTTTAGTCAGAGAAATTTACAATGGAAATGGAGACAGAAATGTTTTTACTGGGAGTAAGCAGCCACCCCATATTTCCTCCCCTCCTCTTTTCTCCTTTTGCTGGTTGGCAAGCCCACCTACTCATATTCCACAACATCCTCGTTGTTTATTTTCGTTTTAGAGGCAGACTTTGTAATAGGACACACTAGTGGGCAAATTCCAGTTGTATACTCCTAAGCAAATTGTTTAAATGATCTGAATCCAAATTTCCTCATCTGTTAAATGGGGTAGAAATTGGGAAGAGGTGGGTCACAAAAGTATGAAATTCATTGGGTTATCATGTCAATAAACTGTATTTAAGAGCCTGATACAATGCCAGTGGACATGACCGTATTTTATAGAGAGAGTTGATTATGCTTTACAGTGTGATTTTCCCCAGGATGCAATGTAGACCAACTAGAGGTTTTGAAATTAAATGAAAACCCCAACAAATATATCTGTTGATATCATTTTCATAAAATGATTACATAAAAAACACTTTCATGGGCCAGACATGGTGGCTCATGCTTGTAAGCCCAGAACTTTGGGAGGCCAAGGCAGTTGGATTACCTGAGGTCAGGAGTTTGAGACCAGCCTGGCCAACATGGTGAAACCCCATCTCTACTGAAAATACAAAGAAAAATCAGCTGGATGTGGTGGTGTGTGCCTGTAGTTCCAGCTACTCTACTCGGGAGGCAGCGGCAGGAGAATCACTTGAACCCGGGAGGCAGAGGTTGCAGTGAGCTGAAATCTCGTGACAGAGCGAGACTCTGACTCAAAAAAAAAAAAAACCAAAAAAAAAAAAACAAAAAAACCCCACCAAACCAAAACAACACCAACAACAAAAATACTTTTGTGTATATCAGTTTTTCTCATTAATGTACTGCATGCAGCTCTAATATGGGGTAGTTTTTTTTAAGTAAGGTAAGAAGGGTATGTGATTATATTGTGTGAAAATAGTGGCATATTATTTTTGCTTTAATAATACTATTTTTATTTTAATATATATTCAAAATATAATTGGAACATGAAACTCTGGATTTTGTGATGATAGTGAATTTTCTGTTAAAATACATGTAATCAAGAAAAAGGGGACCAATCAAAAACAACTAGTAAATAATAGTAGACATTGCACACAAATATGGTGCCATGGTTTGGTTTGTCCCCAACAAAATTGATGTTGAATTTTGACCCTGAAGATATTAGAAGATGGGGCCTAGTGGGAGGTGTTTGGGTCATGCAGGTGGATCCCTCATGAACGGATCAATGCCCTCCCTCAAGGGTGAGTGAGTTCTTGCTCATGCTAGAGCAGGTTGTTAAAAAGATCTGGTTTCGTTGGGTCCTCTTTCTTGCTTCCTCTCTCACCATGTGATCTCTGCACACATCTGCTCCCCTTCCACTTTCTGCCATGAGTTGAGGCAGTGTAAGGCTCTCACCAGACGCAGCTGCCCAATTGTGAACCATCCAGAATCATGAGCCAAATAAACATCTTTTCTTTATTAATTTCCCAGCCTCAGGTATTTTGTTATGGCAACACTAAATGGACTCAGACATGTGGCAAGAATTAGAGGTGGTTGTTGGCTAGGCAAGGTGGCTCATGCCTGTAATCCCAGCACTTTGGAGCATGAGGTGGGTGGATCACTTGAGGCCAAGAGTTTGAGACCAGCCTGGCCAACATGGTGAAATACTGTCTCTACTAAAAATCACAAAAATTAGCCAGGTGTGGTGGTGTGCACCTGTAATTCCAGCTACTCAGGAGGCTGAGGCAAAAGAATCTCTTGAACCTGGGAGGTAGAGGTTGTAGTGAGCCGAGATCACACCATTGCACTCCAGCCTGGGTGACAGAGCAAGACCCTGTCTCAAAAAATAATAATAAATAAAAGAAAGAAAGAATACAAAAGTAGAGGTGGTTGTCATTCAGAATCTCAAAAGGAATTTATAATCATTTTATAGTACAGTTTAAGACTAATGTCAATGTTATCCACTAATATAATATTACATACTGCTCTATTAGTCTTTATTCCTTTTGTTTTCCTTTTTCATTTCCTTCATTCTTGTTTGCACTAGTAATTTATATAATATTCTGTTTTTTCTCATGGACAAAGGTTTATCTCTCATTACAAATTAGACTCCACATTAACAGAGGTTTTCTGGATAATGTTTCATATCATTACATAATAAAGATAGAAGAGTTAAAGTGAAGAGCTACAACTCCTTTTGTAGATTAGCCAATAACTTGGGCAAATACTGAATTTAACAAGGATGAAGAAATTCTACATGATCCAAGAATGCAAGTTTCAATTTAGGCCTCTACCTTACTCTTACATAAGGCAATTACTAGCATTTAAGGTTAAAGTCACATGAATGTTCTTTGGATAAAATACAATCCCTGGTAATTTGAATGAAATAATTCAGTGATTATTTTCTCGAAATAATATGAAAATGAAGTATAAGCACAAATCAATTTATTTTTTAAGAAAAAATTATTCATTGCCAATTTCCAATACTACTTTTTCCATAATATTGTTTTATTTTTTTCTGGATATTTTTTCTATTTATTTTCACTTTTTGCAATTCAAAAACATTATTGAAAGTGTGGTTAAGATTTAGTTTAAGGATCTATTCCTTGCTAAAAGAAATATACCTTTTTAGCTTAGGTTTCCTTTTTGAAAAAGCTCAAAGCAATTTTATTAGCAAAAATTTTCCTTTTGCCTAAGGCAAAAACTAGTGAAATTATGCCATATGAAAGAGATTATTAAATATTTTATTTTGCTTTTTGAAAAAGTCATGAGCAAACATTTACAAGGTTCTTCTTTATACTGAAGTTTATTTTTATAAACCTTTACTAAAGAAGTGCTTGTCCTCTTCCTAATCACATTTCTTTAGTATGTCTTCAGGACTTACTAAAATTCAACAGATAATTAAGCAGCCCTGTTTTTCCAGGTTACTTAAAAGTGTGACCCTGTATGCTCTGTGGAAATCCCGCTTTATTATGTCCTTGTCTTTCAGTATTGTCCATAGTCTCAAATCTGTTCTGTAGAGTTAAAATGTATATTTACATAGAAAGCCTTCTAGGGGAATTAGCAGAGTCTTGGTTCTTTTAGAATTTCAGTTGTTATTTAATCTGGAGCAATAGAACTAGGTTTGTGGAATAATAAAACATATATTTCTTACTGAAACACCATCTGAAAATACACATCCTTCCATAAACTGAATGGTTCAGTTGGTATTTTTTCCTGTTTGATACGTGAGAATAAGGGAATTGACATCTGAATGCCTACAATATGCATGCACAGTTTTAGGGGCCTTATAAATGTTTTCTTAATTAAATTTTCACAACATCTTAATGTGGATGCTACATTGTTTCATGAAGTTCATCATTCATGGATTAAGTTGGTATATTTTTTTAATGGTTTTAAATATATATTTTAACAAAATTAGTAAAATATAGTACATAGTCTCTTAGGAAAATGTATTTCAAAATTATAAATCATGGGCTAGGTGTAGTGGCTTACGCCTATAATCCCAACACTTTAGGAGGCTGAGGTGGGCGGACCACCTGAGGTCAGGAGTTCAAGACCAGCCTGGCCAACATGGTAAAACCTCACCTCTACTAAAAATACAAAAATTAGCTGAGTGTGATGGCATTCACTTGTAATCCCAGCTACTCAAGAGGCTAAGGCAGGAGTATCACTCAAACCCAGGAGGCGGAGGTTGCAATGAGCCGAGATTGTACCACTGCACTCCAGCATGAGTGAGAGAGCAAGACTCCATCTCAAAAAATTACAATATATATATATGTATATATATATCTCTCTCTACCATTTATATACCACATATGTGTGTATATATATTATATATATATCATGTGTATGATAGATATGTTTTCTTAATCAATATCGTAGTAGCTGAGACTTCCATATAGTCTATATGGTCTGTATGCTTTATAGTCACAGATGCCCAGTTAATAAATAATTTCTTTTGCTACTTCAGTGTGTTAGTTTAGGGAGGTGCAGAAAAAGAGACTGTGTGGATAACATTATTATTTTGCATAATGAGCAATGAAATCAAATGATGGTCTTAAAGAGTTTGTGTGCCCACCCATTCCTACCCTGCCCTGTGCAGACAAAAATATATTTGACTTGTCCTGCCTCAGTTTACAGCAGGGAAGCCAAAGAGGAGAGGCCCAGTCAAAATTTTCTGTGAGGAGACAAAACAAACACCCAAAGCCAGGGGATAGGGGCCAAAACAAATTTGGAAACAGGCACAAAAATGGATTAATGTGAAAAGAGTGGATGACAGGTGTACAAGAGATGGATGTTCATGTTTGAGAGTCTTAGTGTTTCAAAACTGACCCTAGATAATGCACCTATCTTCAGGTAGTTCTAGGACTTTGGGTTATCTTATACTGTAGATCGCAGATTGGCAAACTATGACTCGCAGACTCAATCTGCGTTGCAATCTTTTGTGTAAATAAAGTTTGATTGGAACACGTGCTCATTCATTTACTTATTTTCTATGGCCCCTTTCACACTAGAGTGACAGAGTTGAGTGATTGTGAGAGACTCTCTAGGCCACAAAGTCTAAAATATTCACAGTAGAGTTCTTCATATAAATTGTTTTCTACTCCTCCTGTATAGAAATCTTATAATAGGATACTAAATGTCCTCATTTGTATCTTCTGATCACAGATATAGATATAAAGTTAGATGTACACAAATATGTGTATACATAATGTATACAGATAAGTATGTATATGTGTGATACTTATGATCCTTATGTTTGATAAAAAATCCTTCTTGATCCAGAATAGATATTATTATCTCTATCAAATTTTACTTTAAGGATCTAAATACTACTTACAAGTCTTGACAAATAGGTTATAATTTTCAAAATACAAAGTCCATGTTTCAGTGTAGTCTCAAATATTTTTTCATCAATTTTCAAAATACTGATTATATGGAATCTTTAAAATGTGTTGTGAATGGGTTTTTGATTCTGTTTAAAATATCTAGTGATTAAAAATTTTACTGTTATTAAATTTAAGCTAATTTAGCATGACATTGTCATGGATATTATGTAGTTTCTTATGATCATTATAATGGTGCTAATATGCATATCATTAGCATCATTATTACAATGTTTGCTCATATTCTTTTTGGGGGATTAGTTGATATTTAAGGTCACACAATTATGAAAAAACTCATTATCCATGATTTGGAGACCAAGGAATGTTGTGTATCAAATTTAGCCTATATAAAACATTAATGGACATTATATTGACCTGGATTCATGTAGATATCTTTCCATATGGCAGTTTTGATCTTGTCAAGATTCAGAGATACCCGGTAGACACAGAAGACCAGATGGGAAGGAGCTACACTGACTTGATATAATTAATCTTCTTGGGATTCAAGCATAAGAATAAAAATTATGGTAAGGATTATATATAATGTGAATGAGTTTAGAGTCCTCATATTAAGTAGGTATGACTCTCTTCTGCTTCTGAGCATGATGGAGTAGTGATAACAGATTTGCATCCCTGTCATAAACAACCAGCATTTAAAAAATATCATAAGAAATAACATCAGATAAAATGCAGCACAAGACTATAATCCCTGAAAGAAGGCAAACAAAGAAGCAAGCCCTACGACTGCCCTGGATTTCTGTCCAAGGCACTTTCTGGACAGCACTGTATTTCTACACTGCAAAGCACAACAATCTCCCTGAGTTGAGGAGTCAGAGCCCAGAGTTTGGTAAGCTGGAAGCCACTAGAGTATGATAGAATAATGGAGAGAATGGAACTTAAGAGAAAGAATCTCCAAAAATCTGCAAAGTGTCATATTGAGTCTTTAGCACACTACTGTTTATGTGTAGGATGAGAATCCATGAGGCCAGCAAAACCAAAACAAAGCAAAACAAATAACAACAACAAAAAACATCAGTGAAAGAAGAACTACCTGATGGCTAAAAGTGGAACAATTCCCAGAGCTCTCATAGGCTGGGAGATACTCAAGTTTGAACCAACTAGAGTGACATGACTCTAAACAATGGGGCATTTGGTAGATACCAAATAAGGGTCACCACATAATAGTAGGTGTGCTAAACAAAGCCCTACATGAAAGGTTATCCTAGACCTTCCCTACCAAAATTTTAAAATTAGGCTGAAAGCCTAAAGCTTCACTGATGGCCAAAAAATAAAATAAAATAAATTATCAACACTTTTTAAAGGAAGAAAAATCCTGGCATTTAACAATATCTAAAAATTGAAATATCTAATCACAATTTACTACACACCCATAGTATAGTAGAAGAAGCAGGAAAATGTGACCCATGACCAGAAGGAAAAGTTTTTATGACTATGTTAAATGACTTAAAGGAAACTATGAGCATAATAGACAAAAAATAAGTCATAAATAGACAACCAAATGGAACTTCTAGAGATGAAAATCTAAAAACTAAAATAACGGATTCACAGAATGGGCTTAATAGGAGATTAGACACTGCAGAGAAGTAATCGATAAGCTTGAAGACATAGTAATAGAATAGAAATTATCCAATTTTAAGCACAAAAAGCTTGAAGATAATAAACAGAGACTCAGTGACTTGTGGGACAACAGCAGGCAGTCGAATCTGCATGTAGCTGGACTCCGGAAGGAGAGGGTAGAGTAGAAGACAGAAAAAGTATTTAAAGATATAATGGCCAAAATTTGTTCACGTTTTATGAGACTATAAGCCCACAAAGCAGGGAAGTTCAATGAATAATGTGTAGGATAAAAATAAAACTATATCAAGGTACATTACAATCAAGATTTTGAAAATTAATGATAAGAAGAAAAAATCTTAACCAATGCCTGAGAAAAAGACATATTCAATACAGGGAGTCTATTGTAATACATGGTGACTATATTTAGCAACAATGTATTGCATTCTTGAAAATTGCTGAAAGAATAAATGTTAAGTGTTCTCATCACACAAAAAAATGTAAACTAATGCTTATGTTAATTAGTTTTATTCAGCCATTCCCCAGTGTACACATATTTCAAAACATCATGTTGCACATGATAAATACATCCAATTTTTATTTGTCATTTAAAATAAACAAATACAAGGAAACAAAAGTAAGAACTACTACTAACTTTTCATCAGAAATAATTCTAACCAGAAGACAATGGAAAAACCTCATTTAAGTGCTGAAAGAAAAATAAGTACAATTAACTTAGAATTCCATATCCAATGAAAATATTCTTTACAAAATGAAAGTACTATAGGTTTTAGACAAAATCTGAGAGAATTTGTGCTAACAGACCTATACTTCAAGAAATGTTAAAGGAGCCCAGACATGGTAATATATGGAAAAATTTAAAAGAATTTGATTTCTTGGTTTTAAACATTTTTTAAAAAGATAGTTGACTGCATAAAGTAAAAATAGCAACCATATATTAGGAAGCTTATAGCATATATAGAAATAAAATTTATGGCAACAAGAGCACAAAGGATGATAGAAGAGAAATGGAAAGTTTTATATTATACATGATGCAATATTTCAATGTAGGCAATGATCAGTTGAAGATGCATGTGGTAATCCTAGAACAATCATTAAAATATAAAGCAAATAAATGTAACTTAAAAAGCTAATGGGCTGATGGAGGAGATTAATTGGAATTCTAAGAAGGAACAACCACCTAAAAAAGGCAGTAAAAGAGGTAAAAGAGAGACAATAGTTGAGACAGGTAGAAAACAATGAGTGAGATGATAGGCTATGTAACACTGAAACATTAAACGTAAATAATCATATGTATTCGTCTGTTTTCGTGCTGCTGATAAAGACATACTCAAGACTGGGAAGAAAAAGAGGTTTAATTGGACTTACAGTTCCACATGGCCAGGGAGGCCTCAGAATCATGGTGGGAGGCGAAAGGCACTTCTTACATGTTGTTGGCAAGAGAAAATGAGGAAGATGCAAAAGGGAAAACCCTGATAAAACCATCAGATCTTGTGAGACTTATTCACTGCCATGAGAACAGTATGGGGGAACCACCTCCATGACTCAAATTATCCCCCACCAGGTCCCTCCCACAACACATGGGAATTATGGGAGTACAATTCAAGATGAGATTTGAGTGAGAACACAGCCAAGCCATAATTTTCTACCCCTTGTCCCTCCAAATCTCATGTCCTCACATTTCAAAACCAATCATACTTTCCCAACAGTCCCCCAAAGTCTTAACTCATTTCAGCATTAACCCAAAAGTCCACAGTCCAAAGTCTCATCTGAGACAAGGAAAGACCCTTCCGCCTATGAGACTGTGAAATTAAAAGCAAGCTGGTTACTTCCTAGATACAATGGGGATGCAGGTATTGGTAAATACAGCCATTCCAAATGAGAGAAATTGGCCAAAACAAAGGAGTATAGGGCCCATGCAAGTCCAAAATTTCCTGTGGGGCAGTCAAATTTTAAAGCTTCAAAATGATCTCCTTTGACTCCATGTCTCACATCCAGGTTATGCTGATGGAAGAGGTGGGTTCCCATGGTCTTGGGCAGCTCTGCCCCTGTGGCTTTCCAGGGTACAGCTTCGCTCCCAGCTGCCTTGAGTGCTTTGGGCTGGCATTGAGTGTTTGCAGCTTTTCCAGGTGAATGGTGCAAGCTGTAGGTGGATCTACCATTCTGCGGTCTGGAGGATGGTGGCCGTCTTCTCACAGCTCCACTAGGTGGTGCCCCAGCAGGGGGCAGAGCCCCAGTGGGAGCTCTGACCCCACATTTCCCTTCTGCACTGCCCTAGCAGAGTTTCTCCATGAGTGCCCTGCCCCTGCAGCAAACTTCTGCCTGGGCATCTAAGCATGTCCATACATCTTCTGAAGTCTAGGCAGAGGTTCCCAAACCCCAGTTCTTGACTTCTGTGAACTCGCAGGCTCAACACCACATGGAAGCTGCCAACGCTTGAGGCTTGCACCCTCTGAAGCCACAGCCCAAGCTCTAGGTTGGTCTCTTTCAACCACGGCTGAAGCAGCTGGGACACATGGCACCAAGTCCCTAGGCTGCACACAGCACAGGGACCCTGGGCCCTGCCCATGAAACCATTTTCTCCTAGGCCTGTGGGCCAGCGATGGGAGGCGCTGCCATGAAGACCTCTAACATGCCCTGGAGACATTTTCCCAATGTCTTGGGGATTAACATTCATCTCCTCGTTGCTTATGCAAATATCTGCAACCAGCTTGAATTTTTCCTCAGAAAATTGATTTTTCTTTTCTATCACATTGTCAGGCTGCACATTTTCTGAACTTTTATGCTCTGCTTTCCTTATAAAACCGAATACCTTTAACAGCACCCAAGCCACCTCTTTAATGTTTTTCTCCTTAGAAATTTCTTCTGCCAGATACCCTAAATCATCTCTCTCAAGTTCGGAGTTCCACAAATCTCTAGGGCAGGGGCAAAATGCTGCCAGTCTCTGCTAAAACATAACAAGAGTCACCTTTTCTCCAGTTCCCAACAAGTTCCTCATCTCCATCTGAGGTCACCTCAGCCTGGACCTTATTGTCCATATCACTATCAGGGTTTTGGTCAAAGCCATTCAACGAGTCTCTAGTAAGTTCCAAATTTTCCCACATTTTCCTGTCTTCTCCTGAGCCCTCCAAACTGTTCCAAACTCTGCCTGTTACCCAGTTCCAAAGTCGCTTCCACATTTTCAGGTATCTTTTCAGCAATGCCCCTCTCTACTGGTACCAATTTACTATATTTATCTGTTTTCACGCTGCTGAAAAAGACATACCTGAGACTAGGAAGAAAAGGTGGTTTAATTGGGCTTACAATTCCACCTGTCTGGGGAAGCCTCAGAATCATAGCAGGAGGCAGAAGCACTTCTTACATGGTGGTGGCAAGAGAAAATGAGGAAGGTGCAAAAGCGGAAACCCCTGACAAAACCATCAGATCTACTGAGACTTATTCACTACCATGAGAACAGCATGAGGGAAACCACCCCCATGATTCAAATTATCTCCCACCTGGTGTCTCCCATAACACATGGGAATTATAGGAGTACAACTCAAGATGAGATTTGGGTGGGGACATAGCCAAACTATACCATCATACAATTGAGAAATTTGCCATGGGACTGTATTCTGATGACTCAACATAATCATTGATACCAACCATTATTTTCTTTTGTGACATTTCCCCAAAAATATATTTCATTTAATAAATTGATAACATTCCATCAGGGTATGAGAATTTGGAAATGACATTTTAATTTTCTTTGAGATTAATTTCATAAAATATGACTAAATAGAAAAACTTATCACACAACGTTTTTTGCATACAGATCAAAAGTCACTTAAGAGAGAGAAGAAAAGCCTCAGAAGACAAAGGCTTTGCTTAAAAAAAAAAAGAATTAGAGAAAAACTTTAAATGTTTAAAGTGTTGATCATGGAATGTGTAGACACGTATTTTGGTTGCAACACTGGCTCCAAGTAATTATAAGGCCTTATCCATGTCATTTAACCTCTCCCATGCTTGGTTTCCTCTTCTGTAAAATGAGAGGTGGTCTGCGTCATCAAGGCTCTTTGGAACCAAAGATCAAATTAAGGCACAATTGATATAGTAATAATGGCCAATATTGTAAAAATGTACTCCTGCTTTTATTATCCTTGTTGGTGATGGAAATTAGAAAAAGAAAGTCTCAGAGTGCAAGATAGATAGATTTGTTCTTTTATTCATTTTCATGTATTTTTTTAAAAATAATTTCAACTTTTAGATTGAAGGGGTACATATCCCGCTTTGTTACATGGGTATATTGTATGATACTGAGGTTTGGGGTATGACTGATCCCATCATCCAGGTAGTGAGCATAATACCCAACAGTTTTTCAACCCCTTAGGCCCACCCACCCTGCCACCTTTCCACTTTAGTAGTCCCCAGTCTACTGTTGCCATGAGATAGAGTTATTTAAACCTGTTGTTATTATGTCCTTTAGAACCTTGACTTTTGATCCACAAGCCTCAGGCTTCTGAACTGAAGAATCTTTTCCCCCTAAACTATTCTCCATCTGGACTTTGAATGTCTAGTTACCTCTCCATTTGCCTCATGCTGTCAGCATCCATGTTGCCTTCCTTCCTAGACCCTGCTTGTGAATCTGTTCTACAATCTGTCTTCCACTAAGCTACATGCCCTATTTTAGAAAACCAGGTATAGTGTTCATTCTGTAGCTGCAGAAGTGAAGATGACACCTTGATTCTGGTGCCTTGACTGTCAGTCACCTCTACTCTCTAATCATTGCTCTTGGGCTTTTCATCCCCTAAGACATTGTTTAAAAGACAAATATAATAAGACATTGATAGTCTACACTAAGGATATCAAGTACGTGGTCTATTTTTAATGTGCATTTAGAACATGACTTCCAGGAGGCCTAAATATAAGTTTACTTGAGAAGGGAAAAAAGGGTTTCAGAAACAAACAAGTTAGAGAAACACTGGATTAATGAAGGCTAAATATATTTCTTTACTGCAAGATTTTTTTAAAACCTTCATTATGGCAATGAGAATTGTAAAGTGGCAATAAAATTCAATCTCCACAATTTTATAATTTGTTACTATCGCTTAAATTTGATTGGGCTATAGCTTAAAACAAAGCAGCATAATGAATTTAAGGAATTATAATTTAACCCTCTGCCTACTGCCGTAAATAGAAATGAAAAGTATTTATCACGAAATTGATTATGGAAGTTATTTCTAGGGCTTGCTTTTAGAAGGACAATGCACAGCAATGACCTTCCAATAATATTGTCTCTTTTCACTGAAACCCATAAGAAATTGGCACCTTTTACTTTATGCTTTCAATCTATTTGTGCTATTACCACCTATTGGGCTGTATATTTTCTGAGGGCCGGAGCACTGTCTCATTCATTATTATATCCAAGAAGCCAAGTGCATTGACATTGTTTAGCACAACCGACCATCCTTTTATTTACCCCTGCCCCGCGCAATTAGACTTCAATTCTTTTGAAGACCATCATTGATCTACGTAAAATAGCACAGGTACAGCCTGTAAAGGAGATCTAAAAGTAGCACTTTAAAGCCAACAGAGACAAGAATTTTGCCAAGTTATCTTGACTAAAAGGGAGGTAGATTTAGGATTCATTTTCAAATGAAGTTTTTATATTCTCTTTGTCAGATACAGTTAGCTTTAGATAGCTTAGATTTCAGTCTTTCTGGAAGTAAGGATTTTAAATAAGTGAAGTAGTTCTTGATTTGTGGACAGAAATTTCATTTTACAGGAGAGTCTTGAACATTTCAGTACAGAACTTTCATCCACCTACAGCAACATAGTTAGGTGAGAAACATTCAGCATATCCACTTATAATAGCAGAATCAACAACTATTTTTTCATTGTTTATTTCTAGACATTTAAATTTTTTGGTTCTTGTGATGTTAACTGGGTATCACAATGATATGTTTTGGCTGTGTCCCCACCCAAATCTCATCTTGAATTGTAGCTCCCATGATCCCTATGTGTTGTGGGAGGAACCCAGTGGGAGGTAATCGAATCATGGGGGCAGGTTTTCTTGTGGTGTTCTCGTGATAGTGAGTAAGTCTCACAAGAACTGATGGTTTTATAAATGGCAGTTCCCCTGCATGCACTGTCTTGCCAGCCGCCATTTAAGAAGTGCCTTTGCACCTCCTTTGCCTTCTGCTATGATTGTGAGGTCTCCCCAGCCATGTGAAACTGTGAGTCCGTTAAACCTCTCTTTCTTTATAAATTACTCAGTCTTGGGTATTTCTTCATAGCAGTATGAAAATGGGCTCATACACACAGCATATATATAATGATGAGAATGATTTTTTCTTATGCTTTAATAATGATGAAAAATGTATATACACATGAAACATGTAACAAAAACTACTTCGACTGTTTAGAACCAAGAAGGACATTTCCTCCTGGTTTTGACTAATTTTTCATGATCTCACAACCCATTCTATTCACTTTTCAATTTCCTTTCATGTTAATGAGGGGAAGCTTTTAAAGGACTAATTCAATGCTGATGAAAGTAAAAGCAGTTAAACTTCATGAATTGAATATGTAAAAACATATTAACCATTATGGACTTGTCTTACCAAAGTGATCAGACAGACTTCCTTAAATGTGATGTAGTGTAGGGGTCAAACCCCCACATTATGTCATATGTACATCCTAGTATAAGCACATGAGGCCAACAACCTTCTTGAAATTATATGCTTAATATTTTCTTAATACATAGTACATTTAACAAAATATTTAATTATTAAAATAGTTTTCAAAACAAATAAAAGACTAAAATGCCTAGATGCTTACAGTTTCTTTAAACTTTGGAAAAAGTGTAAGTATGCAAAGTGATCAAGTCAAAAGAACAAAGAGTTGTCAGTTTACTAAGTGGTTGCTTTGTTCACAGGATATCGAATGGTGCAGAAGTGTTTGCTAAAAGTTGAAGTATAAGTAAGTCATGCTTTCTGGGTTATGATGAGGACATCAGTAGCACAGATCAACAGCACATTCATGGTATTTTAACACGATATTTCCTTTTCCTGCTTTGATGTCAAAGCAATGCACTGCTGTCGCTTAGCAGGGATAAGATGGAAATAGTTGGTAGATTTGAGTCTACTTAGAAGCCCAAGGGGCTTCATTTCTATAACTAGAATTGGTGACATCTTGAATAAAATCGGGTACTCAACTTAGTAGGCTAAAGTTGTTCTTAAGATATTGCCAACATTCTTGTGCCTCAAGTCTGTCAGTGATTACAATAATAATTATTCTAATTCTCAGCTTGACCAACTACAAGTTAAGGTATTTCAAGTCAAAAATGATGCCTAGCAAGCAGACTTTAAGAATGGCGGCAACTTCAACTAAACAGTTATTTTGTTGTTGTTGTTTTTTGTTTTTGTTTTTGTTTCTTTTTAGCACAGAACCGGCAATTCTTAAGAAAATAACCTTAAAAGAAGTCTTAAAACCTGTATTTCCTTACTTAAGGAAACTAGAAATAAAGAAATCACAATACCAAACAAGTGAAGGAAATGTCAAATATCTTGTGTGCTCTGAAGCTTCTAACCTGAAAAGCCTCTTTTAGGTACTATAATTTGAGATATCTACAAACAGAAATTCTTTAGCCTTCTTTAGTAATCTGCTCCAGTGTTCAATCTTTATTCTTCCTATATGTCAAGCTGAACTCTCTATTGCCTCAATGGCCATTTAGGCTATGTTTCAATCTAGACAAACATTTCTGTGTTTAGTTCTACATAAAAAATTTTCTAAAATTGCTCTTTGTGTAATAGCTCAAGTGGATTCATGCAAAGTCACCCTGAAAAGGACCAGGAGAAGGAAATCAGCACCCAGCTGAAGTGCTGTATTGTAAGCCTGTCCTACAGAAGCCAAATTAATTGTAGAAGCAGAAAATGTATGCAGAGTAATCAAAATACAACATCAAATATATTAAAATTACATAAAAAGAAACTGAAGGCTGGAATTCCCCCAAGAGGGCACAACTACATATTTGTCCTCAAGACATTGCTGAGACAAAAGAGACCCAAATACTTCTTACAAAACATTTTGTGGAGATTTTGCTTGCTATGCATATTCTATATATTTTCAGAAATTGTGTGTATAAATAGCATGTCAAAAAAGGGCACTATTTAGGGAAAATAATAGGCATTCATTAAAATATGGACAATAGAAAATGAAGTTTCTTCATGTTTCTAAAATTAGAGGAAGACGATTCAATAATAAATAGCTCTGCCATTATTAGTTTGCAGTCCCTTTTGTTAATTGCACCTTTTGTTACCTTTACAGTCTGTCTAAACAGTGTGCTTGAAGGCTCAATATTGTTTTCTAGCTAGTCCTTTTAAAAACTGTTCTGAAGCATATCAGGCAAATAAAAAGTAGGAGAAGGGAGTATGTAGTCTTGTAGAAAAGAGCTTAATAAATAGAATATGAGAATAATTATTGATATCCTACATTTGTCTTAGATAACTTGGTTCTATGGAGAGGCCTCTGAAAATCTCTAGTTTCTGATCATTAAGCAGTTTGTAAAGTCTTGTGTGAGGCACAAATTTTGACAAGTATAAAACTGATTTGCTCTGGTTCACAACATGTAAAAACCCATTATCATGGGTCATTTCAGCTCATCCCATGACATGGTATTGAGAAACAACCTCTGGCCCATTTCTTACTATATTCATAAAGCTTAAAAATATAATGAGATGCTAGACTTTATCAAAATGATTAGTTTATTAATTTTAGAGTAAGAGGAAAATAACTAAAAAGTAACAAATATAAAAATGAAGTGTATGTTTTCATAAATAACCAACCTATTACAGTATCGCAATAAAAGGCATCCCCTGCAAAGGTGGCTATACCTGCACTTAGTAAGACTGTCACTTACTGTGTGATCTTCAGTAAGTTAATACTCTTCCTGATCTAAACAGTGAAGGTAACTAATACCTGGTTTTCCCATGAAGTTATGAGAGAATCAAAATCAGAGTCCAAAATACAACTAGAAATAGTTGGCTAAACTATTTTAGAGACCATATGAACATTAGGTATTTAATATGACCTTAGTTAAATCACGTAATCTTTCTGGATCTGTTTTCTCATTTGTAAAATGAACCTCATATAGTTCATTTATAAAATGGACCTCATCTAATTCATTTATAAAGTGAACCTCATCTACCTCATCTGACAACTTTTAGTATTAAAAGATGAAATCATTTAAATTGAAGTCTATGAAAATACTTACTTTTTCAAAGAAATTTCTAAAGTAAATATAATTTTTGGTTAAGAGCATTTTCAAATCAGTTAAAAATTCATGGTCCAAATGGCTGAAACTAAACAACCGCAACTTTATAGCAGAGGAGAAGAGGAGAGGAAAAAAGATCCATGCATATAGAGAAAAGCTGAAAAGAATTGGAAAGAGGGAGAGAAACTATAGCAATTACTGTCAACTATAAAATGAGGGGGGGTTCCAAGGGGGAAAATACAGGAAATAACACCCCTGTTGACTTCTGCCAACAAGACCCCCTTCCATTGTGTAAAACAAAGGTGAGTGAAGTGTGGCTGGTAATATTTAAGATATTATGAATTCATTTTGTAGACAAAATTTAGACTGGGATGAGGACTCATCTGTCATCTTCGCATCTTCTGTCAAGCGCATGTTGCCCTTGGCAATGGGTCTGCTGTTACTAATTTTGTTTTTGTTTAGAAGCTTGCTTTTCCTCTTTGGTTCTCTGAGTTGCTGTGAATAAAAAAAAAAAATTTAATCACAAAGGAAAAATGTCTTTGATTGATTTCTGATGGTGGCTCTGACACCGTTGTACTTAATGTCGGTGCCAACCTGATTGTTTGATGTTTATTACATAGGTGAGTGGGAGGAGCTCCCCCTCCTTTTTTTGTTGCTGCTATTGTTATAAGACTGGATCTGGTTTTTAATCAGAGCTGGAGGGAAAAAGCAGTAGTTATTAGCCTGTGACAATTGGGAAGACGGTTTTGTTTTTAGGCTTTCAATATGGTAATATGTTCTAACAATTGTCAGGTGAGGTCAATCTCCTAATCAAATTTCAAATTTTCTTTAGCCTTGAAAAATTTTTAGATGCTCCTTTTGAGATATGGGATGCAATCTTTTGAAGAGTAACATTAGAATACTCCAATCCTGCCTGGAATTCTCCTAGCTAATTACCAAATGTTCTGAGCAAGAGTCATGTTGTTAAATGTTGGACACCGAGCTACCCTTTAATTATGTAATCTTACAAATGACCTTTTAAAACAATCTTTTAGTTTACATTTCACATTTTTTTTGCTGTTGAGTTTGGATTCTGTGTACAGCAAAATGTCTATCTCGTTCTCCTATCACTATTTTGCTGTAAAGACAGAGGAAGATCTATTTTAAATTATTCATAAGCTTTAGATAGAAACCTAAGCAAATTAAAATGTAGGCCAATATAGAGGAAAATGATAATGGGCATATAAGTATTTGTAGCTACTGTAGCTTCCATTGGGACAATCATAAAATTAATTTCATACCTTGCACAGTAATTTCAATGGGAACAATTTCTCAGTTCGTGGTCAAACTTGTTTCCAACATTGATGGAGATGAGCACTAGAGAAAGTATTGAATTTTCTTTCTAATTAGCTTTTTCTTATGAAATAGCTTCTTAATAATTTCCCTTCATGTCCAGTACATAAAGGTATCTGTTCCTTTTAAACTGTATGTGAATTTAATTTATATGCCAATGATGTTTAATGCATTGTCTTGTCTGCATCTCATTACTGTCATTAATAAGCGCTGGAGTACATCTAGTTACAAGGTTAATTGGGACAAATCCGGACTCTTTTTTACTGTAAATATGCTATATCTTAGCAGTGTATTACTCACGGATGGGTGGTAAAAATTATGGTATTTTACACTGCATTGCTCCTTCTGTTGTCAACCAAATCAATCTAAATACAATCTGGAGTGATTTTCTGCATACATTGTCTAAACTTTGGACAGAAATTTTGCTGTTGTTTTTTAAACCAGCCACATAATTTCATGGCTGATTTAAATATAATTGCAACTCATCTCTGTGGGATGTAGTCTCTCCTCTTCACCCCACCCTCATCTTAAACTGTTTAAAGGGATCTATATCACCAGCATGAACCCCTTTAAATTTAGTGAAATTTATAAGAATTTTCCATAAAAAAGAATAAGTATTTTAGTTGTAATGTTAGATATTACCCATGTACATTTCCACTGATTGTAGACGCTAACAGGAGCTAATAGATTTTTTTCACTGTCCCTGGAGTAAGCCATTGCTCAGGGTCTCTGCATTTGAGAATGATACTCTATACCCAGGGCAGGAATAGAGAAAAACATCTGGCATAGACTCTACCCTTTTCCTCTCCAACTTCCATGACAGACATCACTAATCAGCTAAGACCGCTTTTCTGTTGAGCCCGGACCTCAGAATCATCTTCTACACAATGTTCCAGGTGGAACATTGTGTAGAAGCCAACTGGAACAAAGCCTTCAGATAGCTTGGCACAGGAGTAAAACCCAACACGCTTTCCTGAATAGAGAAATTTTACCCCTCAGAGTATTTTACCCCTTTACCAATGTCAATCATCATTAGGTTTGGTCAGCCTACTGCCTAGAACCGTCATCAGTCAGGTAAAATTGACTTAGGTGTCATTTTAAATTGATATCATTCATTAACTTAAAGAGCCATAGACAGAACAAGATGTTAAACCATCCTTGTATGGAAGTGTTCCTTAAATTATCTTTCCCTAGGACAATGATCATGTGAGGCTATCTTATCCAACTTTCTCTGTACAATGGTACTTGGAATTTTTCTTTAATTTAGAGCTTTGATTTAGATTCTTCAGGACTTTTTGGTTCCAAGTGACAGATTTGAATTGGCTCAATTAAAAATGGAAATGTATTTCACCAGGCAATTAAAAAATCCAAGAATGATCAGAACTTCAGACATAGGTGGATCCAGGAGCTCAGCTATGAGTATCATCTTTCCTCCTCTCTGTGTCTTTCTCTACTACTTTCTCTGAGTTAGCTTCCTTTTAAAGAAGCTTATTTTTTTTGTGGTCCCAAAGACCCAGTAACTCAAGGTCTTCATGATTATAGACACTTTGATCATGGAAAGAGAGAGATTCTGTCTCTCTCCTACAAAAGGATTCTGATTGGCTCTTCTTGATCACAGACCCACTCCCAGGTTACAGGTCACCTGGGTTAAAGCCAGCCTGGGTCTTATGCCCCTTCTTTATATTGCAAGTCCTGAAAGGCATGTGGTGAACAGCTCCCTCATCCTGATGGGGTAGGGTCAAAACTCAGAAGAAATAGACGCTTTGCTAGCCACAAGAAGAGGGAAGAGACACTGTGGGAGCTTTGCCTCATTTTGTGAATCCAGGTTAGGTCATCCCTGAAGTTTCTGTCCCAGGACCTCAGCACCAGAGTGGCCACATTATTGGATCAATAATCTGACCACTAATCTCAAGTAGTTCTGTCTTTGATCATGCTGACTAGTGTTGACTTCTGAAGGAGCCTCTACTTTTCCCTTTCAGAAGGAGCAAGGAACAAATTTCAGAGGAGCAGTGTACAATGAAGACAGTTTCCTCCCATAAGTAACGTAATGTCTGTTCAAGCCCAATCCACCTAATATTGAAAAACTTAATCTAGAAAACTCCAGGTAAACAAAGTCACCTTTGTGTATTCACCACTTCAGGTTACTCTCTGTTCATTTTAAATTTCTCCTCTTCTTCCTCCTTTTTCCTAGGGTGGTCAGGTACTTATGTATTATCTCGGAATGGGGTGGATGTCAGGGCATCTGTCTTCTGGCTCAGCTTGCTTACTCTTGCCTTTGCTGAAATCCAGCCCATCCTGAGTTTCCAGTATAAATACCCTGCCATCCTGGCATTGGCTGCGGCATCTGCACATCCCAATGGCATTGATGGACAGTCTGCCACTTTGTCTTCTCCCATTAGACACTAGAATTCCAACAGTCATCTCTCAGCCAATGTCTCTGTCACCCTCAGGAGATGGGGAAATTCAGCTCCTCTTCCAGCCACCTGCCCACTCCTCCTTTTAGGGTTTTAACCTAGAAAAAGGGCAGAATACAAGCCATTCTCTGAAACCCAGCAGTGTATAATTCTCTTCCTTTCTTTTCAATTGTTCCTCTCTATTCCAGACAAGCCTTATCTGGGAAAGAGGTAGTGAGCTATCATTCTTCTCTTAATTGCAAGTCAAAAATATTATCTTTTTTGAATATCAGAAGGCTCTAATGGAACTCAAAATCCAAGGGTTTGATGTTTGCTTTCTTTCCTTTCCTTTCCTTTCCTTTCCTTTCCTTTCCTTTCCTTTCCTTTCCTTTCCTTTCCTTCCTTCCTTCTTTCTCTCTCTCTCTCTCTTTCTTTCTTTCCTTCTTTCTTTCACAGGGATCTCACTCTTTCACCCAGGCTGGAGTGCAGTGGCATGATCTCTGCTCACTGCAATCTCTGCTTCCTAGTGTTAAATGACCTTCCCGCCTCAGCCTCCTGAGTAACTGGGACTACAGGTGTTTGCCACCACGCATGGCTAATTATTGCTTTTTTTTTTCTTTTGAAGAGATAGGGTTTTGCCATGTGGCCCAGGCTGGTCTCGAACTCCTGGGCTCAGGCGATCCACCCGCCTCAGCCTGCCAAAGTGCTAAGATTACAGACATGAGCCACTGCGCCTGGTCAGATTAGATGTTTTCTTTGGACTATTTAATTTTTCCATTAAGTCAATGATGTTATGCATGGGGGGAAGAGGTCTCACTTAAGACCTCCAAATTTTATCCTCCTGCATAGTTATTGTTCCCAAATGGTTCCCTTTATGTTTGATCAGTCTTTGAGGTAAGTTCTGTGATTAGATATTTCTATATCTGCTAATACAGCACTGATTGGAATGAGGGCTTGAGAAAGTCAATTCCAGGGCATAGGTTATCTAAGAAATAAAAACAGATTCCCAAACATGTGGAAACCCCACTACAATTATGCTATCTGAAAATGGTTTGTTTGTTTGTTTTTGAGACTGAGTCCTGCTCTGTCACCCAGGCTGAAGTGCAGTGGTGCAATCTCGGCTCACTGCAAGCTCCGCCTCCCGGGTTCACGCCATTCTCCTGCCTCAGCCTCCCGAGTAGCTGAGACTACGGGTGCCCACCACCACACCCGGCTAATTTTTTATATTTTCAGTAGAGATGGGGTTTCACCGTGTTAGCCAGGATGGTCTCGATCTCCTGACCTCGTGATCCTCCTGCCTTGGCCTCCCAAAGTGCTGGGATTACAGGCATGAGCCACCACGCCCAGCAAAATAGTTTTATACATAGAGTTTTTTGTCTTGGTTAATTGACGTATTCTTCATTGAAGAAAAGGATTAACAATTTCCCAAAAACTCTTTGAGAGATAAGCAGGTAAGGCTGAAGAGAGGCATGGACTGTGTGAAGAGCCTTCCTGGTGAAAGGTCCCTGAATTTTCTGGCTCAGTGTCCATGTCCTTGGATAGTAGAGGCGAATTTACTTATAATAAACTGGTAATAGAACTATTAGCTGTCTCACAGGTCCTCTTAGGTACCTGGTGGGTTTTCTGGTATTTATAATTTCACGGCTCTTTCCACTGAGTGTCATGGAACTCATTAAGCCCAAACCAGGAAAACCATACATGTAGTTGCTTCCAAACTCACCACAAAGTCAAAGGAGCTCACATTTTCAAGAGAAAGAAAAATTTGTTTTCAGAAATGTGCTGGTAGCTCATGGTACCATAATATGATTCTGCTCTGAATAAAATGGGGAAAGTGACTGTCTCATAGTGTCTATTTTCCAAGAATTAATGTACGAGAACCACTATCATCATAAAATACCATTAATAGTAAATACTGTACAGTTGAGTATAATATGCACTTATTTCAATTTACATGCAATCTTAATGATTAGAAAAAACAGACTTTTCCTAAAGGGTATTTGAACATCTCTGACCTAGTAATATTGTAGTTAACTTGCTTGGGCTTTTTATTTTGATGGGATTATTATTCCTGCTTGCATTTAGGATACAGTTTGAATGCTCTAGATTCAGAGATAAAATCCAGGAGGGGATTGTGGGAAGTTGGACAGAGATTGTTGGTTTATTTTCCTCACTGAGCAAAGATGCTAACATTTCCCCCAATGTATTTGAGCTGAAAGTAGACAAGGTTAAGTGTAGGTGTATGCCAGTGATGGAGAACCTAGAACAAGGATCATAAATTTGAAAGTGTAGAGTGGCTCTACAGATAACCTAAAAGCATCAACAGAGCCAGATGTAAGATAACAGTTTTGCTTTATTTTTTTTTATTCTGTGCATGCCAATTTATTGCTGTCTAAATTATGAAAAGTGTTAAAATATTTAGAGAAATAATAACTACAACTTTCATTTATGTCTAAAGGCCCCAGGATTATATACATATAATTCCATCTCATTTAATTTTTTCAGTCTTTCCTCCCCTAAACAAGAAAAGATCTTCCAAAGAAATGGGCAAAGTTACTTGCTCAGTTACAGTTAGTAAAGGTATTTCTTACTATAATATAAGTGTCTTTTTTATGCTAGCTATACTAGCTGACTCTCGGCATAAGGAAAAACAATAAAAAACAAAATGCTGCATATGCTGAAATTTAAAAAATTGTATTCATCTGACAAACAGCTTTAGATCTGGAAATGCATCTTCATGAGTAACTTATAGATAGGCTATAATTATTTGATAATTAATGCTCTCAAATTAATCCCTTTCCTAAAGAACCTCTAGTGGTTCTTATGCTCCAATTGATATAGAAAAGCTAGATCTTAGGAGGATTTCTTTCTAAATTCAGAGAATGTTCATCCATGCAGGCTTCCAAGAGCCTACAAATAAAATCTAATCAGGTCTGAAAGCAATCAGGTCCAGCCAATCAGAAATCGAGCTGTGGGGCAGAAAATCAGAATTTAAATAAAAGTTGCAATTAGAACCCACAGAACTGGCATGACACTCGTTTAAGTTCTTAGTGCTCAGAGACAGTATGAAAATTATCTCCACAGTAGGAATAAGAAGGGCTGGTGAAGATTTTTGCCTCCTGATAGAATATTGAAAATTATCTTCATCAGTGGGTTAATTGGCTTAATTTTCCTTCAGATGGTAACTTTCAAATGCTTGGTCTTAATTAGCATGGGTAAATGAGAAATGTAGGTGATTCACACTTTTCAGTTTTCTTGTGCTCTAGAGATTTCTATTCCTTTCCCTTAAGATATTTGAAATGGCTGAGGGCTACGTTGATTAAAATAAATTAGGCTGGTATTTTATACCAGTGAAAACGTAGATGGAATTGACTAATGTCTGGTCCATTAAAAAATGCAACCCACAAGTAACATGAAGGTGAAAGATAGTGTGAACTACTTACGAGGAACCTTGTGTTTACTGTGCTAAAAATTTTAAGACCATAATTTTTCAATATTTTGTTAGATGAGGTATGATGTTCAACTAAGAATGGTAAAAAAAAAATCAGAGGCACTTTACATATTTAATAGGATGTGTATATGGGAAAATGAATATTAAAAGAGAGGACAGAGGCATAAAATGAAAAAAATTGTTATTCTTAGGTGATTTTCTTCAAGTCTGTTTTACTCCATAACTCCCCCACCAACTTCACCTTCACCTCTAACAAAGAGTTGAAATCAGCATCAAATATTTTGTTTTTAGAATCTAAGAAGAGTTTTATGTTTATTAACTAACGTACATTAGGTAATTTCTTTGCTTTTACCATATTAATATTTTATTATAAACAACGTATTACTTGTCTCTGATTTAAAAAAATCTTTCAGATAATGAAATTTGAACTAGAATACTACTATAGTACATTGTGAGTTACTTGGCACTAATTTATTGTGTAATACTGCCTGAATTCAAAAAAATCAAATTGTATCCACATTGTACTGTGCACCTTGTATAGTTTTGTAAACATCTAAAAAAATTAAGACTTTCTCATTTTTTTCTGTTAGATTCACCTATGAAAACCCTAGTAAGGGTCATCATAAAGCCAAGAATTTAAGAAAGTTTAAAACTGTAACAATTTTTGAAATTTAGTTAATACAGTGCAGAATGTAGTGTTTTTCTTCTGGTGGCACCCATATAAATTAGAAAAAAACACCAAAATGATACTCATTTTCTAAAATTACATGTAAAAGCAAGCAACTGCAATGATATCTTTGAAAATAATATGCACCTGGAGTCAAAATATAGTAAAATCATCTAATATGATTATCTCATTGATACTCAGATTTTAACACATCCTTGAGTAAACCATATTATAATAAAAATTTTAATAAAATGTATGTTTTGTATATGTATAATAAAATTCAGAGTCACTTATAATGAAGTTGTAAAAAACATTAGGGGCAGGGAAAGGATATATCATTACATGAAAAAAACAAGTTACCAAAATTATATACATAATGTTTACTAAAAATTGCTTGTTTAATAAATAGATATGTGTACATGAAAAAGGGGAGAAGCACAGACTGAGAAAGATGAGACAAATTGTAAGAAAGAGCCAGAAAGGGAATAAACTGATACTTACATGTTAACAACGTTACCAGTGGGGCTGGGGATTACAAGTATATTTTGTATTCTTTGTGCTTTTCTGTAATTTACAAATTTTCTAGAACAAATGTGTTTCCTTTTAAATCAGGTAAAATGTTGTAAGAATGGTCCCTTTCTTTGCCTTTTCTTGGAGGAATAGAATCAAGGTGGTTTTATTACCTGTAAGAATTTTGATTCTAGAAATATTGCTGCATTCTTCCAGGTAGGCATGCCAAGCACTTAGGCATGGAGATCACATTTTACCTTCTACCTAATAGCATCTGCGTTTCCAGATTGCTCCCCAAATAAAAACAAGCATTGAACTTCCAATCAGTGATGATAATTTAATTTCTCTCTCAGCTGTAAGTACCAGAAAACAGTCAGGCAATCAGTGAGAAAAAACGTGTTCTCCTGGTTTATTTTTACATTAAGTAATTAACATTTTCCTCTTTAACTAACATGAGGTCTAAAAAGTATAGGCTCAGCTGACCTAACTGTGTAGGACTTCTTGGAACTCTGTATGTTTGGGGGTTAGGAAGAACAGAATGGAGGAGTGAGGTCTTTAAATAAAACCTGGAAATGTTTATAAGTGTTCTTCATAATACATAAACTTTAAGACTGATTTGTGTCATAAAATAATGTCAACAATTTGGAAATGGGCAAAAGAGATTACTAGGTATCTTCAGTGGAGTGTGGGTCATCGTTTAGCAGATCCTTGTGGTCTGGAATTATCAGATTCTACAGGGATGTGCACCTTTGTTGGTCTATTGTCTAGGTGATTTTATAACTCTATAGTGATAGAAGTTAAGTAGCAATCATTTTTTATCATAATGAAGCAAATTAATTTTGTCCAGTAGAGATACAATTGATTTCCATTCTGTAGAAAAGATTACCTTAAATGATGTCAATATTCAAAACTCTATGTACATGTTTGTGTGGCTTTTTTAAACTGAAAATCTCCTTTGAATAAGTTTTAATATTCCACTGGTTATCTCATTAATTAATTAAATACTTCTTGATTCATATTAATTTCTCACTCACATAAAAGTCATGTGCTTAATTTTTTGAAAAATTATCTTAATAACTGAAATATATTATATTGGGGTTATAACATGCAGATCAGAGCCAAAGTGGTCCACAGAACTCTGGTGTTCTATAGAGGTAATTTAGGAATCTTTAAAATATTTAATTTGGATTTCACTTTTAAACACATTTTTACATATTTTTTCAAATGATAATGAAAAACAACAAATGTACTAAAATATGTTAAATACCAAGTTTTTTTTTAATTTCACACTGGATGACACTGACACATTAATTGTGGTTTCCATTGAATGACTTTATAACATGTAAAAATTATGGATTTGAGACCATAAAATAAATCAATTCAAATAAAATACTGCTTTTATTTGCATAATGGAGTGATACATAAAAGGTCATTAAGAATATAAAAAATTCTACTTAAAAAAGGACTGTTCTAGATTAGGTTCACCTTTAATCACTGCAGATTCAATGTAGGTAAAGCAGGCTTTGTCTATTGACATTTTGATCTATAATTCTTTGTTGTAGGGAGCTGTCTTGTGCGTTGTAGGATGTTCAGCAGAATCCCTGGCTTCTACCCACTACATGCCAGTAGCACCCCCTCTCCAGTTGTGACAACTGCAAAATGTCTCCAGACATTGTACCTCGAGGGATAGAATTACCCCCAGTTGAGAACAATGAAACTAAAAGGATGAAGAAGAAAGAGGAGGAGGAGGAGAAAAAGAAGGAGGGAGAGGAAGGGAAAAGCGGAAGAGAAAGAGAAGGAGAAGGAAGAGGAGGAAGAAGGGAGGAAGAAGGAAAGGGGAAGAAGTGGAAAGAGAAGAAGGAACATTTATAGGAGGCAATTTGACTTAACAGGGCACTATACTATGTGTCAAGCGATCAGTGTTCTGACCACCGTTTCCCAGTTTCTCCAATAAGCAATGATAATGTGTCACATCATTTAATTTCCTTGGTTCTCAGCTTTTTCATTTGTCGAATAAGAATATTAGACTTAATGATCTCAAATGTACTTTTTAGCATTGCTATTCTCTATTAGGAGGAGCACAAAAGAAATTGAACGAAGAAACTCCCTGATCTGCCTTCAAATTTTGCAAATATCCTCTCTTAACCAGCAGACTGACAACCTATTTCAAGTTGTCTATTTTTTTATTATTTATTTATTTATTTATTTATTTTTTGAGTCGGAGTCTCACTCTGTCGCCCAGGCTGGAGTGCAGTGGCGTGATCTTGGCTCACTGCAAGATCCGCCTCCCAGGTTCACGCCATTCTCCTGCCTCAGCCTCCCTAGTAGCTGGGACTACAGGTGCCCGCCACCACGCCCAGCTATGTTTTTTTCTTTTTTTTAGTAGAGACGGGGTTTCACCATGTTAGCCAGGATGGTCTCGATCTCCTGACCTCATGATCCGCCCGCCTCCCAAAGTGCTGGGATTACAGGCATGAGCCACCGTGCCCAAGTTGTCTATTTTCTACACAATGGATGGAAATGCCTAGGAATAATAATTTATTAATTATGGTAAAAGACTAAAAATTAGTTCCTTTTCTTTGAGACCCCTGTAAGGACTCAGGAAGAGTATCACTAAAATTTTGTTGCACATTATTTGAAAGGAAACATTTCTAGTAATTCTCTTGGGGCCACACCCAACAGAGATAAACATTTTTGAAGTTATCTTTTTACCATCTGCAGCCAAGGCTCTTAAAATTCAGTGATAGTGTCAGAAACCTATGTCATTCTAAATGTATAGCTCCTGTTGAAAACTTAACAGAAGCAATATTGGTTGGAAGGAAAGACCCAGAAAAGGTAGCACATGTGATATTTTCCTACTTAGTAACTGCTTCCTTAAACCTTCATAAATCACTCAGTAATCCAGTAATATTGAGTTCTTTTATTAAACATAAAATGACATGACAAATAATTAGAAACTTGGCAAGCCTATTGTTCTATGTCATCCAATAGGCTGTTTCTCAGGGCATCCTTTGATCCTGACCATTTGTCTGACAGTGAAGAAACCAAATGTGACAGCTTGAATGAAGTTCCTGTCCCCAGATTCCTTAAACTCAACAGAGCATATATTTCATTAGAAACAATAGTATATTGCAAACAACCACTATGACTGAAGCAGAGATTGGAAGAGGAACTATAAACACTAAATCATTTTGAGGAGACAACCTATCCTGATCAAGAGTTTCTCCCATTGAAATGGTACTTCAAAGTATGCAAGGATTCCCGGGTTGAGGATTCTGCAGCACTTAAACTTTTACACTAAACATGAAAAAGTAGGGGATTTGGTTCTGGATTTTCTCCTGCTTCTTCCTCCTCCTCTTCTTCCTTCTCTTCTTCATTCTTCTTCCCCTAAACAAGAGTAGCAAGGTAGCCTGAATTCCTCTTCCTGTAATAGCCTTTCCAATATCAGAGTTATTTCCATGCCAGTAGACACAAGTTTTAGCCATTCCCAAACCAACACTGTCACAAGATAGTGGAGTTTTTTGTATGCTCTGAACAACATAGATCCCTTGTCTAGGATTATTGACATCTTTGAAGATTCAACTATAGAAAGGATGAAAGTTAAACTTTGAAAAAGAAAGTTGAACCTGCCTAGCATCTGGATCATACAGAAGCGTGCTCAGGATGAGTTGAAAAACTGAGCTCATTTCTGGATCACTTTCACATTTAACATTTCTTAAATAAGCTCTACTTAGGTTGTCCAAGGTAATTAGAGAATAAAATGTTACTTTTGTTTAAAAGGCATATACAATAAAGATATTGATAGTTTGTGAATAGTTTAAATTCTTCAGAAAGTCACTCCATCATTCACTCAATCTGCCCTCAGTTTAAGACAAGAATGAATATTGTGACTCATGTAGTTAATTTTAAAATGTGATCAGATTTAAGAGATGGGTTGGGAAAGCCTGCTAACATTCACATTTCTATTAAGGTGACACAGCATACAACATCTGCAACGGTAGACAGGATTTTCTACTTTCAGAGTTGATCTTCTAGGCATTCATTGTTGTAGTCATCTGCTCATTCAATTGTTCAATTGTGTTTTGTTAGTAGTTTCTACTAACTGATACTTGTATAGAATTTTAAGGTTTATAAGGTGTATTTCTTCCATGTTATCTCACTTAGGCAAAAGCACTGACCTAAATGTTCTGGTAATACCATGAGGATTACCTAAAAGGTGATCCTCTTAAAAATGTCCAAAAGATCTCTCTAATTAGTGCAAATTGTAATGGCCTGCCATTGGAAATAGTTGCGGAGTCTCTTGCTTTCAGTGTTAACTTCAAGGAAATCTTTATCAACTGACATGGAATCTTAGATTTTTGGAAGATTGAAGGATATAATATTAATATTTAGAACCAGTTGTATTTCTATATACTAACAATGGACAGTCAGGAAATGAAATTCTAAATAAATAATTTTATGTTAGTTACAATAGTACAAAATATATTAAAATACTGTAGTGTAAAGTTGGCAAAATATGTGAGAAGCCATCACATTGAAAACTATAAAATACTGTGGAAAGAAATTAAAGAAAATTTAAAGGAATGAAGATATATATTTTGGCTCACGAGTCAGAAAACTCAATATTGTTAAGAAATCAATTCTCTCCAAATTGATCTAAAGATTGGATGCAATCCATTTATAATGTTAACAGACTTTTTGTAGAAATTGAAAAATTAATTCTAAAATTCACATGGAAATGCAAACGGCCTAGAATAGCCAAAAAATTTTTTTTGAAGAAGAAAGAGTTAGAAGGCTAACACTACCCGATTTCAAGAATCAATAATCAAAATGTTATAGAATTGCCTTCAAGATAGACATATAAAACAATAGAAAATAATAAAGTCCACAAATACATGCACGTTTAGATAGATTACTGATTTCTGATAACGGAGCAAAGACAATGCAGTGGGAAAAGTGCTTTGGCAAATGATACAGAAACAATGGGATATCTATATATAAAAAAGAACTTGGAATCCAATGACTAATGCTAATGCAAGTGTTGTATTCTAAAAATGTGATTTCTTTCTTCTGACTTTGGTATCTTATATAGGACACTAGCATAGAATTTTGTGAAGGATTTGAAATGTCCAAAATATCTCTCTAATTAGTGCAAATTATAAAGTCCTGGCATTGGAAATAGTTGTGGAGTGTATCTCTAAACAGTGATCTATCTAAAAGTGGGTTTATTTGTGTATTTTATTATTTTTTATTGATTTATATGTCTATCTTGAAGCCAATTCTGTAACTATTTTGTTATCTTTCTTCGAATGATGATTCATTCACTCAACAAATACTTACTCAGTAATTATACAATGTCAAAGACTGGAGCTACAGTGATGACTAGGTTAAAAAGATCATTGCCCTTATGGAACTTTAGATAGAATAAGTGATAGAAACATATTAATTAAGTCAATTTTGGCTTTAATTGCCATTGCTTTTGGTGTATTAGTCATGAAGTCTTTGCCCTTGCCTATGGCCTGAATGGTATTGCCTAGGTTTTCTTCTAAGGTTTTTTTTTATGGTTTTAGGTCTTACATTTAAGTCTTTAATCCATCTTGAGTTAATTTTTGTATAAGGTGTAAGAAAGGGGTCCAGTTTCAGTTTTCTGCATATGGCTAGCCAGTTTTCCCAACACCATTTATTAAATAGGGAATTCTTTCTCCATTGCTTGTTTGTATCAGGATTCTCAAAGATCAGATGGTTGTAGATGTGTGGTGTTATTTCTGAGGCCTCTATTCTATTCCATTGGTCTATATATCTGTTTTGGTACCAGTACGATGTGGTTTTGGTTACCATAGCTTTGTAGTATATTTTGAAGTCAGGTAGCATGATGCCTCCAGCTTTGTTCTTTTTGCTTAGGATTGTCTTGGCTATACAAGCTCTTTTTTGGTTCCATATGAAATTTAAAGTAGTTTTTTTCTAATTCTATGAAGAAAGTCAGTGGTAGCTTGATGGGGATAGCATTGAATCTATAAATTACTTTGGGCAATATGGCCATTTTCATGATATTGATTCTTCCTATCCATGAGCATGGAATGTTTTACCATTTGTTTGTGTCCTCTCTTATTTCCTTGAGCAGTGGTTTGTAGTTCTCTTTGAAGAGGTCCTTCACATCCCTTGGAAGTTGGATTCCTAGGTATTTTATTCTCTTTGTAGCAATTGTGAATGGGAGTTCACTCATGATTTGGCTCTCTGTCTACTACTGGTGTATAGGAATGCTTGTGATTTTTGGCACATTGATTTTTGTGTCCTGAGACTTTGCTGAAGTTGCTTATAAGCTTAAGGAGATTTTGGGCTGAGACCATGGCGTTTTCTAAATATAAAATCATGTCATCTGCAAACAGAGACAACTTGAATTCCTTTCTTCCTATTTGAATACACTTTATTTGTTTATCTTGCCTGATTGCCCTGGCCAGAACTTCCAATACTATGTTGAATAGGAGTGGAGAGAGAGGGCATCCTTGTCTTGTGCCAGTTTTGAAGGGGAATGCTTCCAGCTTTTGCCCATTCAGTATGATATTGGATGTGGGTTTATCATAAATATCTCTTGTTATTTTGAGATACGTTCCATCAGTACCGAGTTTATTGAGAGTTTTTAGCATGAAGGGGTGTTGAATTTGATCGAAGGCCTTTTCTGCATCTATTGAGATAATCATGTGGTTTTTGTCACTGGTTCTGTTTATGTGATGGATTACGTTTTTTGATTTGCATATGTTGAACCAGCCTTGCATACCAGGGATGAAGCTGGCTTGATCGTGGTGAATAAGCTTTTTGATGTGCTGCTGGATTCGGTATGCCACTATCATCACAATGATAGTTATGTAATGAAAATTATAATACGTTCAACGGAAAATTACAAGTTGTTATGAGAGCATGTGACTTGAGATCAATCTAGTAGAAGGAGTAGCATGGAGCAGTCCAGAAAGGTTTCTTTGAAAAAGAGACATTGAGCTTGAGGCCTGAATGGGAGTAGCCAGGAAAAGAGTATGCAGAAGACCATATCTGGAATCCTTGAGTTGGTGAAGCCAAAGAAGAAGCACAAACCTTAAATTATAGGCATCTAACTTTGAAATCACTCGAAGAAGCAATATTTTACCATTATTTTTACTATTGTTATCAGCACCAATCGAGTCTCTACCCACTGGGCATAAATTGAGACAAGATCAAGATATTTAAAAATATTTTTCAACCCATCAGATTCATCAAGAATTTGGTTGATGTATACTATAGGATATAGTTTAGCATTTGTACCTCAATTGCAATATAGTTATAATTTATTCTCAGCCTTAGTTTTTATACATTTTCATTCTGAGAAAATTCCACCAGGATTTGGAAGATACCTTATTTAATTCAATACTTGGGCTCTCATTCAGTTACTTTTTTTCACCTGAGAAATTAATACGTTTCAACTATTCAGTGGTTGGATATGGAGAGATGATCACTGAATTTTCCTTCAAGCTCCTGGTTTCTTAGAGAATTATTTGGACACTCTGTTAAGTTATTATTTGATGGAAGGAGTAGAAATTCACTCAAAAAAGCTTACATGAGACTATAAAAACTTACGAGAGTATATGGAGGCCTCAGAAAAGCTCAAAATGCTTTCAACTTTGAAGAAATATCACTTTTCAGTGAAAATGGAGCCCTCACTAAGTTGTTTATTCTTTTTCTGTTTCAAATTTTACATTTTTAAGGTAATAATAGTGGTAAAAATATAGCTTCTCTATAGAAGTTCATCAATTTCTCTAGTTTTGGGTGAAAAAGAAATCTGTGAGATCCTTTGTCAGGTATAACCTGTGTTTATGTCTGACACTTTAGAACACTGCATGGTTCTCTTCTGGGATATTTAGTTTTGTGTATTTTAATATAGAATGAAACTCTCTCAGGATAGGAATCTCTAAAAGTAATAGAAATATAATAAAATATTTTAATCTGTCTCTAAAAAAATTAGTTTGGAAACAAAGGATTACCCTCATTGTATAGTAGAGTACATTTGAATTTATGTAAATATATTTTATTGTGCTGGCCTCTGGGCATTTTTATTCAGCTATAATTAACACACAATTCACAGATCTTAAGTCTTCCGTTTAATGATTTTTGACAATTGTATAAGCTCATATAATGATCACTCTAAACAAGATATAGAATATTTCCCAGAAAGTGTCCTCATGACCTTTTCCATCCAATTTCCCTTGTGAAATTATTATCTAATTTCTATCACAATGGATTAGTTATATATATTTGGATTTCATATAAATGGATCACACAGCATGTATTTTTCAGGTTCTGGTTTCTTTCGCTTAACAAAATATTTTTGAGACTTTTGCATGACAAGCAGTTCATTCAACTTTTATTGCTGAGAAGTATTACATTTCAAACATATACCACAATGTATTTATTAACAAATTGAGCATATTTTGTTTCTGCTTTTTAACTATTAATAATAATGCTGCTATAAAGATGTACATGTAGGTCTTTGTATGAACATATGTTTTTATTCCAAACCACTGAGTAGGATTGCTTGGTCATCAGCTGAGAATGTTTATAAGAAACAGCCAAACCGAGGAATTTGTATCATTTTACATTTCCACCAGCAATGTATGAGAGTTCCAGTTTCTCTATATTCTCAACAATTTTTTTTTAATATTAGCCTTTCTTGTGGATGTGAAGTGTTAACTCATTGTGGATTTTTTTCATGTACCTATTGACTGTTAATATCTCTTCTTTTGTGAGGTATATGTTAGTCCTTTCCTCAATGTTTATTAGGCCATCCATCTTTTATGAATTTTTAGGAGTTCTTTATATATCTAGATGCAATTCGTTTGTCAAATATATATATATATACTATCAAATGTGTGTATTGTGTTTTCAATCTGTTGCCTGTTTACTCATTTTCTTAAGCTATCTCTTAATTAATAAACTATATTTTCATAGCAGTTTTAAGCTTAAAGAAAAATTGAGCAGAAAGTACAGAATGTTCCCATATAGATGCCCCCCACCTGCCACATCCTCACACAGTTTCTCCTATTTCTAACACCTTGTGTTAGTATGGTCCATTTGTTAAAACTGATGAGCCAATATTGATGCATTATTGTTAAATAAAGTTCATGGTTTACATTAGGGTTCATTCTTTGCACTGTACATTTGTAAGTTTTGACAAATGTACAATGACATGTGCCCACCATTACAGTATTATATAGAATGGTTTCACTGCCCTAAAAATACCCCATGCTCCACCTATTCATCCCTCCCTCTTTCCCCCAGAATCCCTTATAACCACTTATCTTTTTACTGTCTCTGTAGCTTTTGCCTTTTTCAGTATGTCATAAAGTTGGGATCATACAGTATGTAGTTTTTTCAGATTGACTTTTTTCATTCAGCAATATGCATTTAAGATTCCCCTATGTCTTTTAATGACTTGATAGCTTATTTCCTTTTATTACTGAATAATATACCATTATAGCTATATATTATACTACAGTTTGTCCATTCATCTGTTGAAGGATATCTTAGCTACTTTCAAATATGAATAAAGCTGCTATAAACATCTGTGTGCACATTTCTATGTGGATATAAGTTTTCACCTCCTTTGGGCAAATACCAAGGAGCATATTTGCTGGATTATATAATAAGGGTATGTTTAGTTTGGTAAGAAGTTGCCAAGCTGTCTTCCAAAGTGGCTGTTTCATTTTGCATTCCTACAAGAAATGAGTAAGAGTTCCTGTTGCCTCACATCCTTGCTAGCATTTGATGTTAACAGTGTTTTGGATTTCAGTCATTCTAATAGGTGTGCACTGGTATTTTGTTTTGATTTGCAATTCCCTGATAGTATTCAATGGTGAGTAATATTTCATATGCTTTTTTGCTATCTGTATCTGCATTGTTGGTGAGGTGACTGTTTAGATCTTTTGCCCGTTTTTTAATCAGATTGTTTACTTTCTTGTTGTTGAGTTTTAAAAGTTCTTTTTATATTTTGGATACTTGTCCTTTATCAGATACATATTTGGAAAGATTTTTCCAAGTCTGTGCTTTGTCCTTCCATTCTAATAGCTGTCTTTTGCAGAGAAGTTTTAAAATTTTAATGAAGTATAATGTATCAGTTTTTTCTTTCATGGATTATGCTTTTCATATTGTATCTAAAAAAAATCAACAAACCCAAGGTCACCTAGATTTCCTCCCATGTTATGTAATAGTTTTATAGTTTTGCCTGTAAGTCTTGAGTTAATTTTGAGTTACTTTTTATGAAAGATGTAAGATCTGTGTCTAGATTCTTGGGATTTTTTTGGATGTAGATAGTTGATAGTTCCAGCACCATTTGTTGAAGCTCTGTCCTTTCTTCATTTAATACTTTGTTCCTTTGTCAAAGATCAGTTGACTATATTTATGCAGGTAAGCTACTAAGCTCCCTATTCTGTTCCATTCATCTGTTCATCTATTCTTTCACTAATACCACACTTTCTTGATTGACGTAGCTTTATAAGCAATTCTTGAAGCTGGGTTATAACCGTCCTCTGAATTTGTTGTCCTTCAATATTTGGGTCTATTGGCCTTTCCATGTAAACTTTAGAATCATTTGTTGATAGACACAAAATAATTTCCTTACATTTTGTTTGGGATTACATTGAATCTGTAGATCAGATTGGGAAAGACTGACATTTTGGCAATATTGAGACTTCTTATCCATATATATGGAGTATTTTTTCTTATATTTAGCTCTTTTTTATTTCCTTCATCAAAGTTTTATAGTTTTCCTCATAGAGATCTTAAATATACTTCTTAGATTTATATCTAAGTATTTAATTTTGTGTTAATATAAATGTTATGCTTTAAACTTCAAATTCTATGTGTTCATTGTTGGCATATAAGAAAGCAATTGATTTTTGTACATTAATCTTATTCCCTGCAAACTTGCTATAATCACTTATTAGTTCCAGGAAGTTTTTTGTTGATTGGGATTTTCTATATGTAGACAACTGTGTCATCTGTGAATAAAGACAATTTTTTTTTCCTTCCCAAACTATGTATGTTTTATTTCCTTTCCTATCTTATTGGATCAGCCAGGACTTCCAGTACTATGTTAAATAAAATTGGTGAGAATTTCACTCGCGTCCATGTGAAGAGACCACCAAACAAGTTTTGTGTGAGCAATAAAGCTGTTTGTTCCACCTGGGTGCAGGTGCGCTGAGTCCAAAAAGAGAGTCAGCAAAGGGAGATAGGGGTGGGGCCGTTTTATAAGATTTGGGTAGGTAAAGGAAAATTACAGTCAAAGGGGGGTTGTTCTCTGGTGGGCAGGAGTGGGGGTCACAAGGTGCTCAGTAGGGGAGCTCTTGAGCCAGGATGAGCCAGGAGAAGGAATTTCACAAGACAATGTCATCAGTTAAGGCAGGAACAGGCCATTTTCACTTCTTTTGTGGTGGAATGTCATCAGTTAAGGCAGGAACCGGCCATCTGGATGTGTATGTGCAGGTCACAGGGGATATGATGGCTTAGCTTGGGCTCAGTGGGCTGATATTCTTGTCTTCTTATATTAATAAGAAAAATAAAACAAAATAGTGGTAAAGTGTTGGGATGGTGAAAATTTTGGGGGATGGTACGGAGAGATAATGGACGATGTTTCTCAGGGCTGCTTTGGGCAGGATTAGGGGCAGCGTGGGAACCTAGAGGGGGAGAGATTAAGCTGAAGGAAGATTTTGTGGTAAGGGGTGATTATTGTGGGGTGGTTAGAGAAACATTTGTCATGTAGAATTATTTGTGATGGCCTGGATACGGTTTTGTATGGATTGAAAAACTAAATGGAATAAGAGAAGGAGAAATACAGGTATTAAAGGACTAAGAATTGGGAGGACCCAGGACATCTAATTAGAGAGTGCCTAAGGAGATTCAGCATAGTCCTGCCAGCAAAGATTATTTATTTACTTTAAGAGTTAACAGTGGCAGTTTGGGGATAGCACCAGGAGATATCAGCTGTGATGGCTTGGAGAAACAGTGTAAATCGGCAGTGTAAACAAGAGCAGGGCATGTATGAGTAGTTGAGAACGGTGAACAGGAGTATGACTAGACAGAAGATAGTAGGGATGACAAGTTTTTTTGGGCACAGTCCAAGTTGGTCTGGTGTCTGGAATGAGACTGGGGCTTAATAAATAGGAGCATCCATACAGGAGCTCAAATGGGCTGTACCTTGTAGAATTCCAAGGACAGGCCTGAATTCTGAGAAGGGAAACTGGTAAAAGTATTGTCCAGTCCTTTTTAAGTTGGTGGCTGAGCTTGGTGAGGTGTGTTTTTGAAAGACCATTAGTCCGTTCTACTTTTCCTGAAGACTGAGGACTGTAAGGGATAAAAAGGTTTCACTGAATACCAAGAGCCTGAAAAACTGCTTGGCTGATTTGACTAATAAAGGCCGGTCTACTATCGGACTGCATAGAGGTGGGAAGGCCAAACCGAGTAATTGTGTCTGACAGAAGGGAAGAAATGACTGTGGTGGCCTTCTTAGACCCTGTGGGAAAGGCCTCTACCTATCCAATGAAAGTGTCTACCTAGACCAAGAGGTATTTTAGTTTCCTGACTCAGGGCATGTTGAGTAAAGCTAATTTGCCAGTCCTGGGTGGGGGCAAATCCCTGAGCTTGATGTGTAGGGAAGGGAAGGGGCCTGAATAACCCTTGAGAAGTAGTAGAATAGCAGATGGAACACTGAAAAGTTATTTCCTTGAGGATAGATTTCCACAACGGAAAGGAAATGAGAGGTTCTAAGAGGTGGGCTAGTGGCTTGTACTATAGCATAGCCTGCCTTTGCTGGTGTGTGGCCATTAAGCCTGGTGGAACTGCCATCAATAAACCAAGCGTGATCAGGGTGAGGAACAGGAAAGAAGGAAATATGGGGAAATGGGGTGAATGTCAGGTGGATCAGAGAGATACAGTCATAGGGGTCAGGTGTGGTATCAGGAATAATGCGGGAGGCCAGATTGAAGTCCGGGCCAGGAACAATGGTAATTGTGGGAGACTTAACAAAGAGTGAGTACAGCTGAAGGAGCCGGGGAGCAGAAAGTATATGTGTCAGGTGTGAGGAAGAAAATAGATTTTGGAAATTATGAGAGCTGTAGAGAGTGAGTTGAGCATAGTTTGTGATTTTAAGGGCCTCTAAAAGTATTAAGGCAGCAGCAGCCACTGCACGGAGACATGAAGGCCAGCCTAAAACAGTAAGGTCAAGTTGTTTGGACAAAAAGGCTACAGGACGCGATCCCAGTCCTTGTGTAAGAATTCCGACTGCACAGCCCTGCACTTCAGCTGTGTGTAATGAAAAGTGTTGGGATGAGTCAGGGAGAGCTAAGGTGGGGGCAGTCTCTAAAGCAGTCTTCAAGGAATGGAAAGAGGAGTGGGGAAAGGATTTAGGATCTATGGGGTCAGCTAGGTTTCCTTTTGTGAGTTTATATAATGGTTTTATTAGGATGGCAAAACCAGGTATCCAAAGGCAAAAGTATCCAACCATGCTCAGGAAGAAAAGGAGTTGTTGTTTTGTAGAAGGGATTGGGGTTTGGGAGATTAGCCAGACACGATCAGCAGGGAGAGCACGTGTTTTTATGAGAATTATGCTGAGATAGGTAACAGATGAGGAAGTAATTTGGGCTTGACTGAAATAATGGGGGCTGTCTGTGAAGCTTTGCGGCAGTACAGCCTAGGTAATTAGCTGAGCTTGATGGGTGTCAGGGTCAGTCCAGGTGAAAGCAAAGAGAGGCTGGGATGGAGGGTGCAAAGGAATAGTAAAGAAAGCATGTTTGAGATCCAGAGCAGAATAATGGATTGTGGAGGGAGGTATTGAGGATAGGAGAGTACATGGGTTTGGCACCATGGGGTGGATAGGCAAAACAATTTGGTTGATTAGGCATAGATCCTGAACTAACTTGTAAGGCTTGTCTGGTTTTAGGACAGATAAAATGGGGGAATTGTAAGGAGAGTTTATAGGCTTTAAAAGGCCATGCTGTAGCAGGTGAGTGATAACAGGCTTTAATCCTTTCAAAGCATGCTGGGGGATGGGATATTGCCATTGAGTGGGGTAAGGGTGATTAGGTTTTAATGAGATGGTAAGGGGTGCATGATCGGTCACCAAGGAGGGAGTAGAGGTATCTTATACTTGTGGGTTAAGGTGGGGGGATACAAGAGGAGGATGCAAAGGAGGCTTTGGATTGGGAAGAAGGGCGGCAATGAGATGTAGCTGTAGTCCAGGAATAGTCAGGGAAGCAGATAATTTAGTTAAAGTGTCTCAGCCTAATAAGGGAACTGGGCAGGTGGGGATAATTAAAAAGGACTGCTTAAAAGAGTATTGTCTAAGTTGGCACCAGAGTTGGGGAGTTTTAAGAGGTTTAGAAGCCTGGCTTTCAGTACTCACAACAGTTATGGAGGCAAGGGAAACAGGCCCTTGAAAAGAAGGTAATGTGGAGTGGGTAGCCTCTGTATTGATTAAGAAGGGGACGGACTTACCTTCTACTGTGAGAGTTACCTAAAGCTCAGTGTCTGAGATGGTCTACGGGGCTTCTGAGGCGATCGGGCAGCGTCAGTCTTCAGCCGCTAAGCCAAGAAGATCTGGGAAGGAGTCAGTCAGCCTTGGGCCAGAGTTCCAGGGGCTCTGGGAGTGGCTGCCAGGTGAGTTGAACAGACCAATTTCCAGTGGGGTCCTGCACAGATGGGACACAGCTTAGGAGGAATCCTGGGCTGTGGGCATTCCTTGGTCTAGTGGCCAGATTTCTGGCACTTGTAGCAAGCTCCTGGGGGAGGCAGTTCTGGGGGAACGCCTGGCTGCTGCGGTTCAGGTGTTTGGAAGTTCTTGTGTGCTGGGGATGTGGCTGGGGTTTGTCTCACAGTGGAGGCAAGGAATTGCAACTCAGAAATATGTTGCTACTTGGCTGCCTCTACTTTATTATTGTATACCTTGAAGGTGAGGTTAATTAAGTCCTGTTGTGGGGTTTGAGGGCCAGAATTTAATTTTTGGAGTTTTATTTAATGTCCGGAGCAGATTGGGTAATAAAATATATATTGAGAATAAGATGGCCTTTTGACCTTTTAGGGTCTAGGGCTGTAAAGTGTCTCAGGGTTGCTGTCAAACGAGCCATGAACTGGACTGGATTTTTATATTTGATGAAAAAGAGCCTAAATGCTATCTGATTTGGGATAAAGAAAAAGGAGCATTAACCTTGACTATGCCTTTAGCTCCAGCCACCGTTTTAAGAGTAAATTGCTGGGCATGTGGGGGAGGGCTAGTCACGGAACAAAGCTGTAAGCCGGACAGGGTGTGAGGAGGGTGGGGTGATAAAAGGATTATAGGGTGGAGGAGCAGAGGTTGAAGAAGAATTAGGACCTAGCTCAGCCTGGCGAGGAGGGGAGCGGTCAGATGGGTCTGTAGAAAAGAAAGATTAGAAAGACTCAGGGACGCTTGGGGTTGGGACTGAGGGGACAGGTGGGAGGGAAAGAACGAAGATTTGGGACGAGTTGCATTGGGAACAGAGACTAGGGAGGGACAATGTGTAAAAGAATGCCTGGACGTCAGGCTCCTCAGACCATTTGCCTATTTTATGACAAGAATTATTTAGATCTTGTAGGATGGAAAAATTGAAAGTGCCGTTTTCCAGCTATTTGGAACTACTGTCGAGTTTGTATTGGGGTCAAGCGGCGTTGCAGAAGAAAATAAGATGCTTAGATTTTAGGTCAGGTGAGATTTGAAGAGGTTTTAAGATCTTAAGAACACCAGCTAAGGGAGAAGAAGGAGGAATGGAAGGTAGAATCTTGCCCATAGTGAAGGAGGCAAGCCCAGAGAAAAGAGAGTAGAGACATGGAGAAGGGGTGGGGGGTTCTTGCCTTCCAGAAAAGCAGAGAAGGGATCAGGGCATGGAAATAAGGGGTTGGGGTGCAGAGATAAGAGGTTGGGGCACAGAAATAACAGATCAGGGTGCAGAGATAAGAGGTCAGGGTTCCTGCCCCTCCCCCAGAAAAGTGGGACTTGCCGCTAAGGGTGAAGGAGAAGGGGTTGAAGCATTCTTGCCCCTCCCCCAGAAAAGCGGGACTTGCCGCTATGGGTGAAGGACCAAGGCAGGTGTCCCTGCATGGTCTGACACCTCTGAACCTGTGTGAATAATCAGAGGGGCATTCCTGCAATGATTAAACACCAAGGGAAGGCCACCTTCCCTAGTCCGTGACTGGCACTGGAGTTTTTGGGTCCACAGATAAAACGTGTCTTGTTTGTCTCTACCAGAAAATAAAAGGAATTGAAATTAAGAGAAGGGAGAGACTGAAGTGTGGCACCAAGATTGAGAGGAGAAAGAGGTTGAGGGATAGTGAGAGAGGTTGGAGAAGGGAGTAAAAAGAGGCCGCTTACCAGATTTAAAATTGGTGAGATGTTCCTTGGGCTGGTTGGTCTGAGGACCAGAGGTTGTAGGTGGATCTTTCTCATGGAGCAAAGAGCAGGAGGACAGGGGATTGATCTCCCAAGGGAGGTCCCCCAGTCTGAGTCACGGCACCAAATTTTACTCACGTCCATGTGAAGAGACCACCAAACAGGCTTTGTGTTAGCAATAAAGCTGTTTATTTCACCTGGGTGCAGGTGCGCTGAGTCCAAAAAGAGAGTCAGCAAAGGGAGATAGGGGTGGGGCCGTTTTATAAGATTTGGGTAGGTAAAGGAAAATTACAGTCAAAGGGGCGGGGTTGTTCTCTGGCGGGCAGGAGTGGGGGTCACAAGGTGCTCAGTAGGGGAGCTCTTGAGCCAGGATGAGCCAGGAGAAGGAATTTCACAGGACAATGTCATCAGTTAAGGCAGGAACAGGCCATTTTCACTTCTTTTGTGGTGGAATGTCATCAGTTAAGGCAGGAACCAGCCATCTGGATGAGTATGTGCAGGTCACAGGGGATATGATGGCTTAGCTTGGGCTCAGAGGCCTGACAGAGAAGGGACATCCTTGCCTTATTCCTGATTTTAGCAGAAAAGCATTTAGTTTCTCACCACTAAGTATGATGTCAGATATAGGAGTTTTTACAGATGCTCATCAGTTGAGGAAGCTCCTCTCTACTTCTAGTTTGCTGAGATTATTATTATTTTTTTTACCCTTTTCAGCACCAGAGGCTAGAAAATCAGGGTTGTTTTTTTTTTTAATATTCTATCCTCTTAGGTTGGTGCAAAAGTAACTGTGGTTTTTGCCATTAAAGATATTAAATTTTTGTCATAAAATTATTTTTAATGGCAAAAACTGTAATTACTTTTGCACCAACCTAACAATAGGTTGCACTTCATATTTATTTGAAGTGGTGTTGAACTTTGTAAAAAGATTTTCTACATGTATTGATACTATATAATTTTTTTTCTTAGCCTATTGATTTTGTGGATTGTACACATCAATTTTCAAATAAGCTATCTTTTGATGAGCAGAAATTTTATTTTTGATGAAGTTTCATTGTTTCTTTTTTCTTTCCTCTTATGGTTTTTGTGTTCCATCTAGCCTTCTTTTTAATGGGATTCTATTTCATCACAAGATGATGAAATACTAACTAGGTTAGGATTTTTAACAATAGTATCTTGGAGTGATAAAATTATTCAGGGAATAGGGGGAGCAAGGTGGCTGAATAGAACCCTCTAGTGATCACCTTCCCTCACCCCATAGGAACACAATTTGCACAAATATCCACACAAGAAAGCACCTTCATAAGAAAAAAATAATGTGAGCAATCACAGTACCTGGTTTTGACATCATAGCAAGGAAGGAGGTACTGAAGAGGGTAGAAAAGACAAGAGAAGACATTCTTGAATTACTGACACTATTCTTCCCCCAACCCCAGCAGCAGCCACATGATATGGAGAGAGAATCTGTACATGTAGGGGAGAGAGAGCACAGTAATTGTAGGACTTTGCAGTAGAACACGGTGCTCCTTGTCACAACGGAAAGCAACACAGGGCACAATTCAACCAGCACCCACAGAAGAAGCATTTAGACCAGCCCTAGCCCAAGGGGAATCATCCATCCTAGCAGTCAGAAACTGAGTTCCAGCTAGTCCCACCATTATAGGCTAAAGTGTCCTGGGTTATAAATAAACATGAAAGACAGTCTAGGTCACAAAGACTGCAATTCCTGGGCAAAGCCTGGTGCTTGGCTTAGCTCAGAGCAAGTGGACTTTGGGTACTCATGACCTAATGAGACACCAGCTGGGACTGCAAAGGGAGTCCTTGCATCACCTCTCCCTCCATCCCAGGCAGCACAGCTCACAGGTCCAGGAGAAACTCCTTCCTTCTGCTTGAGAAGAGGAGGGGGAGAGTAAACAGGACTTTGTCTTCCAACTTGGAAACCCACTCAGCCAGTAAAATAGGGCACCAGGAAGATTCCTGAGACCCCTATTCCAGGTCCTAGCTTCCAGATGGCATTTCTAGGCACACCATGGACCAGAAGGATACCTGCTGCCTTGAAGGGAAGGACCTAGTCCTGGCAGGATTCGTGACCTGCTGATTAAAGGTCCCTTGGGCCCTAAATAATCAGCAGTGGGTACCAGGGCCTTGGGTGAGACTCAAAGCCATGCTAACTTCAGGTATGACCCAGCACCTTCCCAGCTATGGTGCTATGAGGAGAGACCCGTTCTGATTGAGAAAAGGAGAGAGAAGAGTAAAAGGTTCATGGTCTTGCAGCTTCAACACCAGCTCAGCCACAGTGGGGTAGAATACTAAGTGGGCTTCTAGGGTTTCCAATTTCAGACCTTAGCTCCTGGATGGCATTTCTGGACTTTCCCTGAGTTAGAGGGGAGCCTACTTCCCTGAAGGGAAAGACCCAGGCTTGGCAGCATTAACCACAAGATGACTGAAGAAACCTTGGGCCTTGAATGATCATTATTGGTAGCCAGGCAGTACTCATTGCAGGATTAGGGTGGTGGTGGCCATGGGGAGAGACTCCTTCTGCTTGAGGAAAGAAGAGAGAAACGTGGAAGGAACATTTCTTGTGGCTTTGGTGCCAGCTCAAGTGCAGTAGAAAAAAGCACCAAGTAGGTTCCTAAGGTTCCTGACTCCAGGCCCTGGCTCCTGGATGGCATTTCTGGACCCACTCTGAGCTAGGAGTAGCTCGCTGCCCTGAAGGGAAGGATACACTCCTCGCTGGACTCATCATCTACTGACTAAAAAGCACTTGGGCCTTGAGTAAACATTGGCGGTAGCAAGGCAGTTGTCGCCACAGGCCTTGGGTAAGACCCAGTGCTGTAATGGCTTCAGGTCTGACCCAGTGCTGTCCCAGTGGTAATGGCCACAGGGTTGCTTGTGTCACCCTTCCTCTAGCTCCAATCAGCTCAGCAGTAAGAGAGAGACTCCATTTATTTGGGGAAATGTAAGAGAAGAGAACAAGAGTCTCTGCCCGATAATCCAGGCAATTCTCTCAGATCTTACTCAAAACCACCAAGGCAATACCTCTACAAGACTGCAAGATTTAGACAATTACTGGGCTTGGGGTGCCTCCTAATGCAGAGACAGCTACAGTGACCAAAGACTTAGGTCACAACACTCAATTCCCTTTGAATAATTGGGAAGCCTTCCTGAGTTGTGTGGGTACAAGCAAGCCCAGACAGCTAAGACTACAATAAATACCCAACTCTTTAATGCTCAGACATTGACAAACATCTACAAGCATCAAGACCATTCAGGAAAACATGACCTCATCAAATGAATTAAATAAGGCACTAAAGACCAATCTCAGAATGACAAGGATATGTAACATTTCAGAGAGGGTAATCGAAATAGTTTTGAGGAAGCTCAACAAAATTCAAGATAACATAGAGAAGGAATTCAGAATCCTATCAGATAAATCTAACAAAGAGATTGAAATAAATTTTTAAATCAAGCAAAAATTTTGGAGATAAATAATTCAACAGACAAACTGAAGAACACATCAGCGTCAACAGCAGAATGGATCAAGCGAAGAATTAGTGAGCTTGAAGACAGAGTTGAAAACACAGTCAAAGGATACAAAAGAGAAAGAATAAAAAAGAATGAAACGTGCCTACAAGATCTGGAAGATAGTCTCAAAAGGGCAAATCTAAGAGTTGTTGGACCTGAAGAGAAGGTAGAAAGAAAAATCCGAATAGAAAGTTTATCCAAAGGGATAACAGAGAACTTTCTAAATCTAGGGAAAGATATTCATATTAGAATACAAGAAGGTTATAGAACACCAAGCAGATTTAACCTACATAAGGCTACCTCAAGACATTTAGTAATCGAACTCCCAAAAGTCAAGGATTAAGAAAGGATCCTAAAAGCACCAGAAGAAAATAAACAACATACAAACACATTCCAATACATCTGGCAGCAGACTTCTCTGTGGAAAACTTACAGGCCAGGAGAGAGTGGCATGACATATTTAAAGTGTTGAAGAAAAAAAAACCAAAACTTTATTCAAGAATAGTATATCCCAGAAAAAAATATTCTTCAAACATGAAGGAAAAATAAAGACTTTCCCAGACAAACAAAAGCTGAGGGATTTCATCAGTACTAAAGCTGTCATCCAAGAAATGCTAAACTGAGTTCTTCAATCTGAAAGAAAAGGACATCAACAAGCAATAAGAAATCATCTGAAGGGACAAAACTCACTGGTAATAGTAAGTACACAAACACAGAAAATTATGACACTGTAATTTTGTGTAAACTACTCATATCTTGAGCAGAAAGACTAAAAGATGAATCTAACAAAAATAACAACTTTTCAAGATATAAATAGTATCAGATATAAATAAAAACAACAAAAATTTAGAAAGCAGAGGCATAAAGTTAGAGTTTTTTTCAGTTTTCTCTTTGCTTGTTTGTTTGTTTTTACAATCAGTGTTAAGTTGTCATCAGTTTAAAATAATGAGTTACTAGTTGTTTGCAAGCCTCGTGGTAACCTCAAATCAAAAAACCTACAACAGATACATAAAGAAAATTAAAAACAAGAAATTAAAACATACCACCAGAGAAAATCACCTTCACAAGAAGGAAGACAGGAAGGAAGGGAGGTTGGATGGAAGAGAAGACCACAAAACAACCAGAAAACAAATAACAAAATGGCAATAATAAATCCTTACTTATCAATAATAACATTGAATGTAAACGGACTAAAGTCTGCAATCAAAAAAACAAAGTGGCTGAATGGATTTTAAAAATGTGTGCAATGATCTGTTGGTTACAAGAAACACTCTTAAAATCTAAAGACGCACATAGACTAAAAAAAAAGGATGGAAAAAAATATGATATTCCATGTCAATGGAAACCAAAAAAGAGCAAGAATAGCCATACTTATATCAGACAAAATATATTTCAAGACAAAAGCTATAAAAAGAGACAAATTCATTATGTAATGATAAAGGGGTCGATCAGCAAAAGAATAAAACAATTGTAAATATATACATACACAACACTGGAGGACACAGATATATAAAGCAAATATCATTAGAGCTAAAGAGAGAAATAGATCCCAAAACAATAATAGCTGGAGATTTATTTATTTATTTATTTATTTATTTTTTATTATTATCCTTTAAGTTTTAGGGTACATGTGCACATTGTGCAGGACAGTTACATATGTATACATGTGCCATGCTGGTGTGCCATGCTGGTGTGCTGCACCCACTAACTCATCATCTAGCATTAGGTATATCTCCCAATGCTATCCCTCCCCCTTCCCCCCACCCCACAACAGTCCCCAGAGTGTGATGTTCCCCTTCCTGTGTCCATGTAATCTCATTGTTCAATTCCCATCTATGAGTGAGAATATGCAGTGTTTGGTTTTTTGTTCTTGCGATAGTTTACTGAGAATGATGGTTTCCAATTTCATCCATGTCCCTACAAAGGATATGAAATCATCATTTTTATGGCTGCATAGTATTCCATGGTGTATATGTGCCACATTTTCTTAATCCAGTCTATCATTGTTGGACATTTGGGTTGGTTCCAAGTCTTTGCTATTGTGAAATAATGCCGCAATAAACATACATGTGCATCTGTCTTTATAGCAGCATGATTTATAGTCCTTTGGGTATATACCCAGTAATGGGATGGCTGTGTCAAATGGTATTTCTAGTTCTAGATCCCTGAGGAATCGCCACACTGACTTCCACAATGGTTGAACTAGTTTACAGTCCCACCAACAGTGTAAAAGTGTTCCTATTTCTCCACATCCTCTCCAGCACCTGTTGTTTCCTGACTTTTTAATGATTGCCATTCTAACTGGTGTGAGATGGTATCTCATTGTGGTTTTGATTTGCATTTCTCTGATGGCCAGTGATGGTGAGCATTTTTTCATGTGTTTTTTGGCTGCATAAATGTCCTCTTTTGAGAAGTGTCTGTTCATGTCCTTTGCCCACTTTTTGATGGGGTTGTTTGTTTTTTTCTTGTAAATGTGTTTGAGTGCATTGTAGATTCTGGATATTAGCCCTTTGTCAGATGAGTAGATTGCAAAAATTTTCTCCCATTCTGTAGGTTGCCTGTTCACTCTGATGGTAGTTTCTTTCGCTGTGCAGAAGCTCTTTAGTTTAATTAGATCCCATTTGTCAATTTTGTCTTTTGTTGCCATTGCTTTTGGCATTTTAGACATGAAGTCCTTGCCCATGCCTATGTCCTGAATGGTAATGCCTAGGTTTTCTTCTAGGGTTTTTATGGTTTTAGGTCTAACATTTAAGTCTTTAATCCATCTTGAATTGATTTTTGTATAAGGTGAAAGGAAGGGATCCAGTTTCAGCTTTCTACATATGGCTAGCCAGTTTTCCCAGCACCATTTATTAAATAGGGAATCCTTTCCCCATTGCTTGCTTTTCTCAGGTTTGTCAAAGATCAGATAGTTGTAGATATGCAGCGTTATTTCTGAGGGCTCTGTTCTGTTCCATTGATCTATATCTCTGTTTTGGTACCAGTACCATGCTGTTTTGGTTACTGTAGCCTTGTAGTATAGTTTGAAGTCAGGTAGTGTGATGCCTCCAGCTTTGTTCTTTTGGCTTAGGATTGACTTGGTGATGCGGGCTCTTTTTTGGTTCCATATGAACTTTAAAGTAGTTTTTTCCAATTCTGTGAAGAAAGGCATTGGTAGCTTGATGGGGATGGCATTGAATCTGTAAATTACCTTGGGCATTATGGCCATTTTCACGATATTGATTCTTCCTACCTATGAGCATGGAATGTTCTTCCATTTGTTTGTATCCTCTTTTATTTCCTTGAGCAGTGGTTTGTAGTTCTCCTTGAAGAGGTCCTTCACATCCCTTGTAAGTTGGATTCCTAGGTATTTTATTCTCTTTGAAGCAATTGTGAATGGCAGTTCACTCATGATTTGGCTCTCTGTTTGTCTGTTATTGGTGTATAGGAATGCTTGCGATTTTTGCACATTGATTTTGTATCCTGAGACTTGGCAGAAGTTGCTTATGAGCTTAAGGAGATTTTGGGCTGAGACAATGGGGTTTTCTAGATATACAATCATGTCATCTGCAAACAGGGACAATTTGACTTCCTCTTTTCCTATTTGAATACCCTTTATTTCCTTCTCCTGCCTAATTGCCCTGGCCAGAACTTCCAACATTATGTTGAATAGGAGTGGTGAGAGAGGGCATCCCTGTCTTGTGCCAGTTTTCAAAGGGAATGCTTCCAGTTTTTGCCCATTCCGTATGATATTGGCTGTGGGTTTGTCATAGATAGCTCTTATTATTTTGAAATATGTCCCATCAATACCTAATTTATTGAGAGTTTTTAGCATGAAAGGTTGGTGAATTTTGTCAAAGGCCTTTTCTGCATCTCTTGAGATAATCATGTGGTTTTTGTCTTTGGCTCTGTTTATATGCTGGATTACATTTATTGATTTGTGTATATTGAACCAGCCTTGCATCCCAGGGATGAAGCCCACTTGATCATGGTGGATAAGCTTTTTGATGTGCTGCTGGATTCGGTTTGCCAGTATTTTATTGAGGATTTTTGCATCAACGTTCATCAAGGATATTGGTCTAAAATTCTCTTTTTTGGTTGTGTCTCTGCCTGGCATTGGTATCAGAATCATGCTGGCCTCATAAAATGAGTTAGGGAGGATTCCCTCTTTTTCTATTGATTGGAATAGTTTCAGAAGGAATGGTACCAGTTCCTCCTTGTACCTCTGGTAGAATTCGGCTTTTAATTCATCTGGTCCTGGACTCTTTTTGGTTGGTAAGCTATAGATTATTGCCACAATTTCAGATCCTGTTATTGGTCTATTCAGAGATTCAACTTCTTCCTGGTTTAGTCTTGGGAGAGTGTATGTGTGAAGGAATTTATCAATTTCTTCTAGATTTTCTAGTTTATTTGCGTAGAGGTGTTTGTAGTATTCTCTGATGGTAGTTTGTATTTCTGTGGGATCAGTGGTGACATCCCCTTTATCATTTTTTATTGCATCTATTTGATTCTTCTCTCTTTTTTTCTTTATTAGTCTTGCTAGTGGTCTATCAATTTTGTTGATCCTTTCAAAAAACCAGCTCCTGGATTCATTAATTTTTTGAAGGGTTTTTTCTGTGTCTATTTCCTTCAGTTGTGCTCTGATTTTAGTTAGTTCTTGCCTTCTGCTAGCTTTTGAATGTGTTTGCTCTTGCTTTTCTAGTTCTTTTAATTGTGATGTTAGGGTGTCAATTTTGGATCTTTGCTGCTTTCTCTTGTGGGCATTTAGTGCTATAAATTTCCCTCTACACACTGCTTTGAATGCGTCCCAGAGATTCTGGTATGTTGTGTCTTTGTTCTCGTTGGTTTCAAAGAACATCTTTATTTCTGCCTTCATTTCGTTATGTACCCAGTATTCATTCAGGAGCAGGTTGTTCAGTTTCCATGTAGTTGAGTGGTTTTGAGTGAGATTCTTAATCCTGAGTTCTAGTTTGATTGCACTGTGGTCTGAGAGATAGTTTGTTATAATTTCTGTTCTTTTACATTTGCTGAGGAGAGCTTTACTTCCAAGTATGTGGTCAATTTTGGAATAGGTGTGGTGTGGTGCTGAAAAAAATGTATATTCTGTTGATTTGGGTTGGAGAGTTCTGTAGATGTCTATTAGGTCCACTTGGTGCAGAACTGAGTTCAATTCCTGGATATCCTTGTTGACTTTCTGTCTCGTTGATCTGTCCATTGTTGACAGTGGGGTGTTAAAGTCTCCCATTATTAATGTGTGGGAGTCTAAGTCTCTTTGTAGGTCACTCAGGACTTGCTTTATGAATCTGGGTGCTCCTGTATTGGGTGCATATATATTTAGGATAGTTAGCTCTTCTTGATGAATTGATCCCTTTACCATTATGTAATGGCCTTCTTTGTCTGTTTTGATCTTTGTTGGTTTAAAGTCTGTTTTATCAGAGACTAGGATTGCAACCCCTGCCTTTTTTTGTTTTCCATTTGCTTGGTAGATCTTCCTCCATCCTTTTATTTTGAGCCTATATGTGTCTCTGCACGTGAGATGGGTTTCCTGAATACAGCACACTAATGGGTCTTGACTCTTTATCCAATTTGCCAGTCTGTGTCTTTTAATTGGAGCATTTAGCCCATTTACATTTAAAGTTAATAGTGTTATGTGTGAATTTGATCCTGTCATTATGATGTTAGCTGGTGATTTTGCTGATTAGTTGATGCAGTTTCTTCGTAATCTCGATGGTCTTTACATTTTGGCATGATTTTGCAGCAGCTGGTACCGGTTGTTCCTTTCCATGTTTAGTGCTTCCTTCAGGAGCTCTTTTAGGGCAGGCCTGGTGGTGACAAAATATCTCAGCATTTGCTTGTCTGAAAAGTATTTTATTTCTCCTTCACTTATGAAGCTTAGTTTGGCTGGATACGAAATTCTGGGTTGAAAATTCTTTTCTTTAAGAATGTTGAATCTTGGCCCCCACTCTCTTCTGGCTTGTAGGGTTTCTGCCGAGAGATCCGCCGTTAGTCTGATGGGCTTCCCTTTGAGGGTAACCTGACCTTTCTGTCTGGCTGCCCTTAACATTTTTTCCTTCATTTCAACTTTGGTGAATCTGACAATTATGTGTGTTGGAGTTGCTCTTCTCGAGGAGTATCTTTGTGGCGTTCTCTGTATTTCCTGAATCTAAACGTTGGACTGCCTTGCTAGATTGGGGAAGTTCTCCTGGGTAATATCCTGCAGAGTGTTTTCCAACTTGGTTTCATTCTCCCCATCACTTTCAGGTACATCAATCAGACGTAGATTTGGTCTTTTCACATAGTCCCATATTTCTTGGAGGGTTTGCTCGTTTCTTTTCATTCTTTTTTCTCTAAACTTTCCTTCTCACTTCATTTCATTCATTTCATCTTCCATGGCTGATACCCTTTCTTCCAGTTGATCGCATCAGCTCCTGAGGCTTCTGCATTCTTCACGTAGTTCTCAAGCCTTGGTTTTCAGCTCCATCAGCTCCTTTAAGCACTTCTCTGTATTGGTTATTCTAGTTATACATTCTTCTAAATTTTTTTCAAAGTTTTCAACTTCTTTGCCTTTGGTTTGAATGTCCTCCCATAACTCAGAGTAATTTGATCGTCTGAAGACTTCTTCTCTCAGCTCGGCAAAGTCATTCTCCGTCCAGCTTTGTTCCATTGCTGGTGAGGAGCTGCGTTCCTTTGGAGAAGGAGAGGCACTCTGCTTTTTAGAGTTTCCAGTTTTTCTGTTCTGTTTTTTCCCCATCTTTGTGGTTTTATCTACTTTTGGTCTTTGATGATGGTGATGTACAGTTGGGTTTTTGGTGTGGATGTCCTTTCTGTTTGTTAGTTTTCCTTCTAACAGAGAGGACCCTTAGCTGCATGTCTGTTGGAGTACCCTGCAGTGTGAGGTGTCAGCGTGCCCCTGCTGGAGGGTGCCTCCCAGTTAGGCTGCTCGGCGGTCAGGGGTCAGGGACCCACTTGAGGAGGCAGTCTGCCCGTTCTCAGATCTCCAATAGCTGGAGATTTAAGCACCCCACTTTCAGTACTGGACAGATCATACAGACAGAAAATCAGCACAGAAACATTGGACTTAATCTGCACTATAGAACAAATGGACCTATTAGATATTTAGTGAACATTTCATCCAATGGCTACAGAATACACATTCTTCTCCTCAGCACATAAATCATTTTCAAAAATAGATCATATGTTAGGCCACAAAACAAGTCTTCAGAAAAATTTTTAAAAAGAAGAAATAATATTAAGCATCTTCTCTGACTACAATGGAATTTACCTAGAAATCAATAACAAGAGGAAAACTGAAAACTATAAAATCACATGGAAATGAAATAATATGCTCTTGAATGACCAGTAGGTAATGAAGAAATTAAGAAGGGAGTTGAAACATTTTTTGATACAAATAAAAGTAGAAATACAACATTCCAAAACCTGTGGGATACAGCAAAAGCACCCCAAGAGGAAAGTTTATAGCAATAAATACATCGAAATAATATATCAAAAAGGTAAAAAAATCCAATAAACAACTTAATGACACAACTAAAAGCACAAGAACATGCTAAATCCAAAATTAATAGAAAAAAACAAATAATGAAGATCAGAGCACAAATGAATAAAATTGAAATAAAAAAACAAGAGAAAAGATCAACGAAATTAGAAGTTGGCTTTAGAAAAGATTAAAAAAAAATTGACAAAGCTTTAGCCAGACTGAAAAAAAAACGAAAATAAATAAATAAGAGATTTTCTTTTATTTGTATAGATACTTGATTTTATTTCTCTTGAATAGACACTTCAGAGTGGAATTATTGGTTTCTGTGGTGAGTTTATGTTTAATTTTTTCAGGAGCTATCAAACTATTTTCCAAAGTAGGTGTACCATTCTCCATTCCCATCAGCAAATTTCCAATTGCTTCATATTGTCTCCAACACTCTTTATTGTCCATCTTTTCTATTTTAGCCATCCTAGTGTATCGAGTAGTAACTCATTGTGGTTTTACTTTGCATTTCTCTAGTGAGCAACGACATCCAACATCTGTTCATATGCTTGTTAAACATTCTTATATCTTCTTGGTGAAATATTTATTTGTTTAGTCCATTTTTAAATTGCATTGTTTGTTTTCTTATATATTGAGTTATAAGTGTTCTTTATATGTCCTAAATTCAGGTCCTTTGTTAGATACATGATTTGCAAGTACTTTCTTTTTATATATATATATATATTTTTCTTTTTTTAAAATTATACTTTAAGCTCTAGGGTACATGTGCAAAACGTGCAGGTTTGTTACATATGTATACATGTGCCATGTTGGTGTGCTGCACCCATTAACTAGTCATTTATGTTAGGTATATCTCCTAATGGTATCCTGCCCCCTCCCCCAACCCCACAACAGGCCCCGGTGTGTGATGTTCCCCTTCCTGTGTCCAAGTGTTCTCATTGTTCAATTCCCACCTATGAGTGAGAACATGCAGTTTTGGTTTTTTGTCCTTGCGATAGTTTGCTGAGAATGATGGTTTCCAGCTTCATCCATGTCCATACAAATGACATGAACTCATCATTGTTTATCGCTGCGTAGTATTCCATGGTGTATATGTGCCACATTTTCTTAATCAAGTCTATCATTGATGGACTTTTGGATCAGTTCCAAGTCTTTGCTATTGTGAATAGTGCCACAATAAACATATGTGTGCATGTGTCATTATAGTAGCATGATTTATAATCCTTTGGGTATACACCCAGTAATGGGATGGCTGGGTCAAATGGTATTTCTAGTTCTAGATCCTTGAGGAATCGCCACACTTTCTTCCACGATGGTTGAACTAGTTTACAGTCCCACCAACAGTGTAAAAATGTTCCTATTTCTCCACATCCTCTCCAGCACCTGTTGTTTCCTGACTTTTTAATGATCGCCATTCTAAATGGTGTGAGATGGTATCTCACTGTGGTTTTGATTTGCATTTCTCTGATGGACAGTGGTGATGGATATTTTTTCATGTATCTGTTGGCTGCATAAATGCCTTCTTTTGAGAAGTGTCTGTTCATGTCCTTCGCCCACTTTGTGATGGGGTTGTTTGTTTTTTTTTGTAAATTTGTTTGAGTTCTTTGTAGATTCTGGATATTAGCCCTTTGTCAGATGAGTAGATTGCAAAAATTTTCTCCTATTCTGTAGGTTGCCTGTTCACTCTGATGGTAGTTTCTTTTGCTGTGCAGAAGCTCTTTAGTTTAATTAGATCCCATTTGTAAATTTTGGCTTTTGTTGCCATTGCTTTTGGTGTTTTAGTCATGAAGTCCTTGCCCATTCCTATGTCCTGAATGGTATTGCCTAGGTTTTCTTCTAGGGTTTTTATGGTTTTAGGTCTAACATTTAAGTCTTTAATCCATCTTGAATTGATTTTTGTATAAGGCATAAGGAAGGGATCCAGTTTCAGCTTTCTACATATGACTAGCCAGTTTTCCCAGCACCATTTATTAAATAGGGAATCCTTTCCCCATTGCTTGTTTTTATCAGGTTTGTGAAGGGTCAGATGGTTGTAGATGTGTGGTATTATTTCTGAGGGCTCTGTTCTGTTCCATTGGTCTATATCCCTATTTTGGTGCCAGTACAGTGCTGTTTTCGTTACTATAGCCTTGTAGTATAGTTTGAAGTTAGGTAGCATGATGCCTCCAGCTTTGTTCTTTTTGCTTAGGATTGTCTTCGAAATGCGGGGCCTTTTTTGGTTCCATATGAACTTGAAAGTAGTTTTTTCCAATTCTGTGAAGAGTCCTTTGTAGCTTGATGGGGATGGCACTGAATCTATCAATTACCTTGTGCAGTATGGCCATTTTCATGATATTGATTCTTCCTATCCATGAACATGGAATGTTCTTCCATTTGTTTGTGTCCTCTTTTATTTTGTTGAGCAGTGGTTTGTAGTTCTCCTTGAAGAGGTCCTTCACATCCCTTGTAAGTTGGATTCCTAGGTATTTTATTCTCTTTGAAGCAATTGTGAATGGGAATTCACTCATGATTTGGCTCTCTGTTTGTCTGTTATTGGTGTATAAGAATGCTTGCAATTTTTGCGCGTTGATTTTGTATCCTGAGACTTGGCAGAAGTTGCTTATGAGCTTAAGGAGATTTTGGGCTGAGACTATGGGGTTTTCTAAATATACAATCACATAATCTGCAAACAGGGACAATTTGACTTCCTCTTTTCCTAATTGAATATGCTTTATTTCTTTCTCCTGCCTGATTGCCCTGGCCAGAACCTCCAACACTATGTTGAATAGGAGTGGTGAGAGAGGGCATCCCTGTCTTGTGCCAGTTTTCAAAGGGAATGCTTCCAGTTTTTTCCCATTCCGTATGATATTGGCTGTGGGTTTGTCATAGATAGCTCTTATTATTTTGAGAAACGTCCCATCAATACCTAATTTATTGAGAGTTTTTAGCATGAAGGGCTGTTGACTTTTGTCAAAGGCCTTTTTTTCAATCTATTGAGATAATCATGTAGTTTTTGTTTTTGGTTCTGTTTATATGCTGGATTATGTTTATTGATATGCATATGTTGAACCAGCCTTGCATCCCAGTGATGAAGCCCACTTGATCATGGTGGATAAGCTTTTTGATGTGCTGCTGGATTCAGTTTGCCAGTATTTTATTGAGGATTTTTGCATCGCTGTTCATCAGGGATATTGGTCTAAAATTCTCTTTTTTTGTTGTGTCTCTGTCAGGCTTTGGTATCAGGATGGTGCTGGCCTCATAAAATGAGTTAGGGAGGATTCCCTCTTTTTCTATTGATTGGAATATTTTCAGAATGAATGGTACCATCTCCTCCTTGTACCTCTGGTAGAATTCGGCTGTGAATCAGTCTGGTCCTGGACTTTTTTTGGTTGGCAGGCTATTAATTATTGCCTCAATTTCAGAGCCTGTTATTGGTCTATTCAGAGATTCAGTTTCTTCCTGGTTTAGTCTTGGGAGGGTGTATGTATCCAGGAATTTATCCATTTCTCCTAGATTTTCTAGTTTATTTGCATAGAGGTGTTTACAGTATTCTCTGATGGTAGTTTGTATTTCTGTGGGATTGGTGGTGATATCCCCTTTATCATTTTTTATTGCATCTATTTGATTCATCTCTCTTTTCTTCTTTATTAGTCTTGCTAGCAGTCTATCAGTTTTGTTGATCTTTTCAAAAATCCAGCTCCTGGATTCATTGATTTTTTGAAGGGTTTTTTGTGCCTCTGTTTCCTTCAGTTCTGCTCTGATCTTAGTTATTCCTTGCCTTCTGCTAGCTTTTGAATGTGTTTGCTCCTGCTTCTCTAGTTCTTTTAATTGTGATGTTAGGGTGTCAATTTTACATCTTTGCTGCTTTCTCTTGTGGGCATTTAATGTTATAAATTTCCCTCTACACATTGCTTTAAATGTGTCCCACAGATTCTGGTATGTTGTGTCTTTGTTCTCGTTGGTTTCAAAGAACATCTTTATTTCTGCCTTCATTTCGTTATGTACCCAGTAGTCATTCAGGAGCAGGTTGTTCAGCTTCCATGTAGTTGAGCGGTTTTGAGTGAGTTTCTTAATCCTGAGTTTTAGTTTGATTGCACTGTGGTCTGAGAGATAGTTTGTTATAATTTCTGTTCTTTTACACTTGCTGAGGAGGGCTTTACTTCCAAGTATGTGGTCAATTTTGGAAGGTGTGATGTGATGCTGAGAAGAATGTATATTCTATTGATTTGGGGTGGAGAGTTCTGTAGATATCTATTAGGTCCACTTGGTGCAGAGCTGAGTTCAATTCCTAGATATCCTTGTTAACTTTCTGTCTCGTGGATCTGTCTAACATTGACAGTGGGGTGTTAAAATCTCCCATTATTATTGTGTGGGAGTCTAAGTCTCTTTGTAGGTCTCTAAGGACTTGCTTTATGAATCTGGGTGCCCTTGTATTGGGTGCATGTATGTTTAAGATAGTTAGCTCTTCTTGTTGAATTGATCCCTTTACCATTCTGTAATGGCCTTCTTTGTCTCTTCTGATCTTTTTTGTTTTAAAGTCTGTTTTATCAAAAACTAGGATTGCAACCCCTGCCTTTTTTTGTTTTCCATTTGCTTGGTAGATCTTCCTCCATCCCTTTATTTTGAGCCTATGTGTGTCTCAATCAGAGATTTTTTTTTAAAAAAGGAGACGTTATAACTGATACTGTAGAAATTCCAAGGATTATTAGAGGCAACAATGAGCAAGTATATGACAATAAACTGGAAAACCTAAAAGAAATGGATAATTTCCTAGAGGCATACAATTTTCCAAGATTGAAAAATGAAGTAATAAAAAACCTGAATAGACCAATAACAACTAATGTGATTGAAGCCATAATAAAAGGTCTCCCAGCAAAGAAAAGCCCAGGGCCCGATGGCTTCACTGTTGAATTTTACCAAGCATTTTAAAGAAGAACTACTACCAACCCTACTCAAATTGGTCTGAAAAATAGAGGAGGAAGGAATACTTCCAAATTCATTCTACACAGCAACTATTACCCTGGTACTAAAACCAGACACCTCAAAAAAAAGAAAACTACAGGCCAATATCCCTGAGGAATGTTGCTGCAAACATCCTCCACAAAACACTAGCGAATCAAATTCAACAACACATTAGAAAGATTATTCATCATGACCAAGTGGGATTTATCTCAGGGATGCAAATATGTTTTAATATATGCAATTCAATCAATGTGCTATTTCATATCAACATCATGAAGAACAAAAACCATGTAATCATTTCAATTGATGCTGAAAAAACATTTGATAAAATTCAACATCCTTTCATGACTGAAATAAAAACCTTCAAAAAACTGGGTATAAAAATAACATACCTCAACCCAGTAATAAGTATAATAAGTATACACAACCTACCCACAGCTGGTATGCTGAATGAGGAAAACCTGAAAGCCTTTCCTCTAAGATATGGAACAAGACAAGGATGCTCATCTTCACCATTGTTACTCAACAAAGTACTGAAAGTCCTAGCTACAGCAATCAGACAAAAGAAAGAAATAAAAGGCATCCAAATTGGAAAGGAAGACCTAAGTATCCTTGTTGTATTAGTTCGTTTCCATGCTGCTGATAAAGACATAGCCAAGACTGGGTAACTTATAAATAAAAAGAGGTTTAATGGACTCACAGTTTCACATGGCTGGGATGCCTCACAATCATGGCAGAAGGTGAAAGGTACATCTCACACAGCAGCAGAAAAGAGAGAAAATGAGAACCAAACAAAAGGGGTTTCCCCTTATAAAACTATCAGATGTAATAAGACTTATTCACTACCATGAGAACAGTATGGGGAAAACTGCCTCATGATTCAATTATCTCCCATCAGGTCCCTCCCACAGCAGCTGGGAATTATGAGAGCTACAATTCAAGATGAGATTTGGGTGAGGACACAGACAAACCATATGACTTGTTTACAGATGATACGATCTTACATTTGGAAAAATCCAAAGACTCTATCAAAAAACTGAGAATTAATCAACAGTAAAGTTGCAGGATACAAAATCAACAAACAAAAATCAGTAGCATTTCTAAATGCTAACAGCAAACAATCTGAAAAAGAAATCAAGACAGTGATCACATTTATAACACTTACAAGTAAAATAAAATACCTGGGAATAAAAAACCAAAGAGGTGACAGATCTCTACAATGAAACCTATAAAATATTGATGCAAGAAATTGTAGAGAACACACAAAAAAATGGAAACATATTCCATGTTTATGGACTGGAAGAATCAATATTGTTAAAATGTCCATATTCCCCAAAGCAATCTATAGATTCAATGCAATCCTTATGAAAATAATGATGTCATTCTTCAAAGAAAGAAAAAAAAATCCTAAAATTTATATGGAATCACAAAAGGCCCAGAATAGCTAAAGCTATACTACGCAAAAAAAAAAAAAAGAAAGAAAGAAAGAAAGAAAGAAAAGAAAAGAAAAGAAAAGAAAAGAAAAGAAAAAAAAACTGGCGGAGTAACATTACCTGACTTCAAATTATACTACAGAACTATTGTAAGCAAAACAGCATGGCACTGGCATAAAAACAGACACATAGACCAATGGAACAGAATGGATAACCCAGAAGTAAATCCATACACCTACAGTGAACTCATTTTCAACAAAGGTGCCAGGAAAACACATTAGGGAAAAGAGAGTCTCTTCAATGAATAGTGCTGGGAAAACTGGACATTCGGTTGCAGAAGAGTGAAACTAGACTCTATCTCTGGCCATCAAATCAAAATCAAATCCAAATGGATTAAAGACTTAAATCTAAGACATGAAACTATGAAACTATTGAAAGAAAACATTGAGGAAACTCTTCATAAAACTGGTCTGGACAAAAATTTCTTGAGTAATACTCCAAAAGCACAGGCAACCAAAGCAAAAATGGACAAATGGATTACATCTATTTAAAAAGCTTCTGCACAGCAAGGAACACAATCAATAAAGTAAAGAGACAACCCATAGAATGGAAGAAAATATCTACAAATTACCCATCTGACAAAGGATTAATAACAAAACAATGTAAGAGGAACTCAACTCAATAGGGAAAATAATCTAATAATCTAATTTTGAAACTGGTAAAAGATCTGAATAGACATTTCTCAAAAGAAGATAAACAAATGACAAAAAAAGCAGGCATATGAAAGAGTGCTCAACATCACTGGTCATCAGAGAAATGCAAATCAAATCTTCAATGAGCTATCATCTCACCCCAGTTAAAAGGGCTTTTATCGAAAAGACAGGCAATAACAAATGCTGGTGAGGACATGGAGAAAAAGGAACCCTCATACGCTGTTAGTGGGAAGTAAATTAGTACAGCCACCATGGAAAACAGTATAGAGTTTCCTCAAAAGTTTAAAAATTTTATTACTATATGATCCTGCAATCCCACTGCTAGGTATATACCCCAAATAAATAAAATCAGTATATCAAAGAGATATATGCATCCCTATGTTTACTGAAGCACTGTTAACAACAGCTAAGATTTGTAAGCAACCTAACTGTCCATCAACAGATGAATGGATATAGAAAATGCAATATATATACACAGTGGTATACTATTCAGCCATTAAAAAAGAATGATATCCTGCCACCTGCAACACCATGAATGGAACTGGAGGACATTCATGGTTAAGTGGAAAAAGCCACAGAAAGACAAACTTCAGATGTTCTCACTTATCTGTGGAAGCTTAATACTAAAAAAATTGAACTCATGGAGACAGAGAATAGAATAATGGTTACCAGATGCTGGAAAATGTAGTAGGGTGGGAAGGAGGGTTAGTGGAGATGGTTGATGGGTACAAAATATAGTTAGACACAACGAATAAGATCTAGTGTTTGATAGCACAACAGGGTAATTACAGTCCACAATAGTTTATTGTACATTTTTAAATAACTGACAGAGTATAATTGGAATGTTTGTAACACAAAGAAATGGTAAATACTTGAGGTGATGGATACACCGTTTACTCTGATGTGATTATGCATTGTATCCCTGTATCAAAATATTTCATATACCCCATAAATATATATACACACTATGTACCCATAAATATAAAAAATAATTTTAAAAATTATGCAGAATGAATTTTTATGTAAACCACTACAACAAACAACTATAACTGAAAAGAAACAGAACACTGACATTAAACTATAGAAAGTCCACCAAAGTAATAAGTGAATTTTTAGCTTATTGATCCTTCACAGTTCACTTTAGTTTATCACGTCAGCCTGTCTGAGAAGATGAGTAGACCTGAAACCCAGCCTGCCCTCCACACAGCAGGCAGCAGCCCTAGAGGTGGGGAAACTATTTTCTAACCAACTAAAGATGTTATCCGTCATGTAAACTTTCTGGTGAGATTGCATTAGCCATTAAGGAGTTTATCCAAGTCTTTTAAAAGCCTGTTGCATGGGTATGTCTTCTGTAAATCTCACATTCAAAACCAATGCAGATCACAGTACTTACAGTGTACTTGTTTTGAAAATGTGAGTTGTTTCAACATGAATCACATACTAAAGAACAATCTGGGTGAAACACAAATTTTACATTTGCTTATGTGTGATTTTGTCTGCAAGAAACACTAGGTGAATTCAGCCACCGAAGTGAACTCAGTTGCCTAGAGAGACACAAAAGGCACGCACAAGCACACCTCAAACATCTAATTCAGTTCACCATGTGTGTTATGCACTACAGCCACCCAGAGCCAGTGTTAGAACTTTCCATTCAATTTCACATAACCCTTTTACTACCACTTCACAATAACTCACAAGCTATATGATGAAAGAAAGAACAATGGTTATGAGTGCAATTGGTTGCCTATAGATCTACCTAATCTCACTTCCCAAAAGAACCTGGATGTTCAGGAGTAATAAAAGAATATTCGATAAATAATACCATATATTACAGTGGTATTTTTTGCAAATAATGAAACAAGAATAATATGATAATAATTATTTTGGCTGGGAGCAAAAAAAGGAACCTATAAGACTTTTGTGTAAATTATGCTTTTTAAGAGGATCATTTGTCTGGAATTTGATCTTACTCTGAAAATAGGAGAGTTACACTAAATGGTTTCTGATTTCCACTTAGCTTTACATAAGAATAGCATTTAGATATTTGTAAATAATTAGGAATTCTATCAAATTAGAACCAGGTTATGTTTCTGTCACACTGCTACTGCTTACATGCTGCTTAGACTCTTCCTCTCTCTACTGGATTCCTGCCATCATCTCCTGTTTCCATGCATATCTTCTGACAGCCTATACTCAAGACAACACGTTCTTAAAATGATTCTCTGAAAGTACAAGTTCGATGAGTTCATGCTCCTTCTCAGCACCCTGCAATAGCCCTCCATCTCACAGTAGAAAGCCAACAGCCTTACATTGCTTCGCGTCCTTCTTACCTCTCTGATGGCAACTCCATATCCCTTACCCTTCCTTCCCCACTTCATTCCAGCACTTACTGACCCTCCTACAGACAAACCTGATTCCACATTTTCTGTGCGCTGGCTATTTCCTCTGCTTGGAACATCATCTCTTCAGATACTGATATGGTTTGGTTCTGTGTCCCCATCCAAATCTCATCTTGAATTGTACTTCCATAATTCCCACATGTTGTGGGAGGGACCTGGTAGGAGATAATTTGAATTATGGGGGTGATTTCTCCAATACTGTTCTCCTGGTAGTGAATAAGTCTCATGAGATCTCATGGTTTCATCAGGGGTTTCCACTTTTGCACCTTCCTTATTTTCTCTTGCTGCTGCCATGTAAGAAGTGCCTTTCACCTCCCACCATGATTCTGAGAACCTCCCCAGCCAAGTGGAAGTGTAAGTCCAATTAAGCTTCTTTTTCTTCCCAGTCTTGGGTATGTCTTTATCAGCAGTGTGAAAACAGACTAATACAGTAAATTGGTACCAGTAGAGTGGAGCATTGCTGAACAGATACCCGAAAATGTGGAAGCACTTTGGAACTGGGTAATAGGCAGAGGTTGGAACAGTTTGGAAGGCGCAGAAGTAGACAGGAAAATATGGGGAAATTTGGAACTTGCTAGAGACTTGTTGAATGGCTTTCACATGAATATTGATAATGATATGGACAATGAAATCCAGGTTGAGGTGGTCGCAGATGGAGATGAGGAACTTGTTGGGAGCTGGAGCAGAGGTGACTCTTGTTATGTTTTAGCAAAGAGACTGGCAGCATTTTGCCCCCACCCTAGAGATTTGTGGACTTTGAACTTGAGAGAGAAGACTTAGGGTATCTGGCAGAAGAAATTTTTAAACAGCAAAACATTCAAAAGGTGACTTGGGTGCTGTTAAAGGCATTCAGTTTTAACAGGGAAGCAGAGCATAAAAGTTTGGAAAATTTGCAGCCTGAGAATGTGATAGAAAAGAAAATCCCATTTTTTTAGGAGAAATTCAAGCTGGCTGCAGATATTTGGATAAGTGCAGATATTTGGAGAAGTGCAGATATTTGGGTAAGTATAGATACTTGGATAACGAGGAGCTGAATGTTAATCCCCAAGACAATGTCTCCAGGGCATGTTAGAGACCTTTGCAGTAGCCTCTCCCATCACAGACCCAGAGGTCTAGAAGGAAAAAATGGTTTCGTGGGCAGGGCCCAGTTTCTCCATGCTGTGTGCAGTCTAGGGACTTGGTGCCGTGCATCCCAGCTGCTCCAGCCATGGCTGAAAGGGGCCAATGCAGAGCTCATGTCATGGCTTCAGAGGGTGCAAGCCCCAAGCCTTGGCAGATTCTGCATGCTGTTGAGCCTGTGGGTGTACAGAAGTCAAGAACTGGGGTTTGGCAACCTCTGCCTAGATTTCAGAAGACGCATGGAAATGCCTGGATGCCCAGGCAGAAGTTTGCTGCAGGGGCGGGGCTCTCATGGACAACCTCTGCTAGGGCAGTGCAGAAGGTAAATGTGGGTTGGAGCCCCCACACAGAGTCCCTGCTGGGGTACTGCCTAGTAGAGATGTGAGAAGAGGGCCACCATCCTCCAGACCCCAGAATGGTAGATCCACCTACAGCTTGCACTGTGCACCTGGAAAAGCTGCAGACACTCAATGCCAGCCAGTGAAAGCAGCTGGGAGGGAGGCTGTACCCTGCAAAACCACAAGGGTGAAGCTGCCCAAGACCATGAGAATCCACCTCTTGCACCAGTGTGACCTGGATGTGAGACATGGAGTCAAATAAGATCATTTGGAGCTTTGAAAGTTGACCAACCTGCTGGATTTCGGACTTGCATGAGCCCTGTACTCCTTTGTTTTTGCCAATTTCTCCCATTTGGAACAGCTGTATTTACACAATACCTGTACACCCATTGTCTCTAGAAGTAACTAGCTTGCTTTTAATTTTACAGGCTCATAGTCAGAAGAGACTTGCCTTGTCTCAGATGAGACTTTGGACTGTGGAGTTTTGGGTTAATGCTGAAATGAATTAAGACTTTGGGGGACTGTTGGGGAGGCATGATTGGTTTTGAAATGTGAGGAGATGAGATTTGGAGAGGCTAAGGGGGAAATAATAGAGTTTGGCTCTGTGTTCCCACCCAAATCTCATCTTGAATTGTACTCCCATAATTCCCATGTGTTGTGGGAGGGACTTGGTAGGAGATAATTTGAATCATGTGGGTGGTTCCCCTGTACTGTTCTTGTGGTAGTGAATATGTCTCACAAGATCTGGTTTTATCACAGGTTTCCACTTTTGCATCTTGCTCATCTTCTCTTGCCACCACCATGTAAGAAGTGCCTTTTGCCTCCTGCCATGTTTCTGAGGCCTCACCAGCCATGTGGAACTGTAAGTCCAATTAAACCTCTTTTTCTTCCCTATCTCAGGTATGTCTTTATCAGCAGCATGAAAATGGACTAATACAGATACCAAATGGTTCCCTCCCTCATCTTGTTGGGATCTTCCTTCAGGTGACATATTCTTAATAAATCCTACACACTACACTACTTAAAATTTCAATCCCCACTTCTCTAACTATTCTCCATTCTGGTCCTCTGTCTCTTTTATTTTCTTTTCCAATAGTACTTTTATTTTCTGACCTGCCATGTAGTTAACTTATTTACTATAGGTTAATTGCTCATCTCTCCCCAGCTAGAATATAAATTCTACAAGGGCAGTAATCTTTATGAGTTTTGTTCAGTGATGTGTTGCAAGGCCTTAGAATAGTGCCAGGAATATAGCGGATGCTCAACAAATATTGTCGAATGAAGGAATGAATAAGTGAGACCATTAACACTTCACAAATACTTCTACTATTTCAGGGGTATAAATGTATTTCTAATGTTTTCTAGGCTCATTAACACAGCAGGCTTAAAACTAGAAAGATAATGATGAAAAAATCCAGAGTTTCAAGTAGACCTAGACCTAATACTAGAACTCTGAATTTGGTGATGAAAATGCTCAAATAGGGACCGTTTAAAAAACTGAGCAAAAATCTAAAATGTATGAGTGTTATTAGGATGGCATAGGACAAGAACACATACAGATTGTCTTTTTTCACTTGAATTACTATGAAATGCTCATTTTTGTCGGTGATGTTCTTCCCTTATCATTGTATTAAAGATAAAGATATATTGATTTTAACAGTATTGATTCAGTTGTTTCAAAGAGGGAAGAAAAACTCAGCCTGTGCTTTTCCATTGGGATTGTGCTATTTAAAACAGTATGGCAGAAAAGCAAGTGAGCATGACTGTTTAATTACAGTAGAACATGCTACCAATTCAACTATTGATTTTACTTCATTCCCCATCTTATAATATATTATATACTTTTTCATACATTCTACCTAGTGTTCAATATAGAATTTTATATTTATAAATTCTTTTAAATATTTAATACCTTCCCATTTAAGTTCTTAAATCAAATGTTTTGTAATAGACTGAAATAATCGGCATCACGCTGAAAATTTAGGAAAAAGATATAGAGATAGATCAAACCTTATAATACGTAAAGAGTTTTAGAAAACACAAAGCCATGTATCTGAATAGTAAATGTGTCAAATTATACATATTAATTAGAATTTATGGATTAATATAATAGAAATTGTGTAATGATACGAATATGGTACAGCAGTATATAATGACATTCATATATGCAGGTAATATGGAAAGTGAAATGTAAATTTATGTGATTTAATAAGCTTGTTATAGAACAACATATAAAAATTGAACAAGAAAAAGCTTGGCTTCATTAGCATGTGATATAAATTATTTTTAAAATTCTGTTTGAAACATAAATTATACTGCTATATGGAAGGCTTCTAATTTTCTTGGATAATAGAGCCACAATATTTTAGAAAAGTATAAAGATCATTGACAATAAGTTGAAGATCAGTGTAAATATTACATGCATACATACACATGTGTGTGCCTGTATGTGTGTGTATGTGTTTTAGGGTATGTATCAAGTTTACAACCACTGATGTTGTGTAAAAATAAGTATGAAATGAACAAAACTAAACTCCCATATGTAGCCAAGCATGTTAGTCATGACATTTAGTTATTTGTTAAAACTTACAAACTAGAAAAAAAATCTGCAATATATTTTGCTGTGTTATTCCACCCACACCACTCTGGTCCTTTCTGTAGGTTGTTTTCTTGATCTATGAAGGCATTAGGGATTGACCACTAATTAGAGTTATAAGACCGAACCATGGTAAAATTGGGTGCCGCCCAGGCTATCTAAGTTGCTAATGTGCAATCTCATTTCAGAAGAGCTGTCACTATAAAACCAGGTCAGCATGGCGGCAGAAATCTATAAATATAGTGCCTATGTCATATCCTATCATCTCTGGAAGGAGCACGCACCCTGTCTTTTTAAAAGAGGTTTCCATATGCTATAGAAGACATGTGTGATAAATTAAGCACTTCTTTCTAGACACTGAAAACATAATAGTGATATAATTAATTACAGTCATATTCTTGTTAAAATTGTGCAGAAAAATTACACCTTTTTCGATTAGCATGAAATATAAGTGTCAAATCCGTAATAAAACCCTGATCAATAAAACAATAATAATTGTGTTGTTAAAAGGGGACATCGAAAGGTGTTCATGGCAACATATTTTAAAGGTTAGAAACCCTTTTAAAATAAACGGATTTCATCTTTACACTATGTCATCTAAATCATTACTGTGTTTGTGTATACAATTATAATCAGATGATAAATTGCAGCTATTGAATGGATTAAGTCTGCACTTCTTGACCTCATAAATCCGAGATTGTCATAGCTTTAGAAAATGCTTGTGTAACAATCAGTTGATTACATGGCATGAGCAGCTGTGTGCATGTTAACTGGAAAATATGAAAGGGGAAGGGTAATTCAAAGTTCAATGGTGGAACTTTATAACATATTTGACGCATTCTTTTAACACTTTCAAACCCTTCCTTTGGAATATGCTATAGATGTTAGTAAGTTTACAAATTTAATAGAAGGATGTCGAGAAAGTTTAACAAAATGGGGTCCAACTGAAATGTCAATGATTATGAAGATTCCCTGAAAAGATTTGTTCATGTTAAATCACTGTGTTTTTGAATGCTTTAATAGAGCATAAGGAGGAAGAGTATAGGGTGAGAAATACTTCACAGTATTTCTCTCTAGTTAGTGATTTGGGGGAAAGAGTCCTCACGAATCCATTTCTCACAAATGACACTCTGTTTTTAAGTGTACCATTTCCACCAGCTGCGCAATGCCACTGTGACACGACTTCAGTTTACATTTTAAAAAATGCATCAAAGATTGTCTAATGTTTTACATTATCAAAAATTTTGAAACTGTGAAAATGGTTATCTTACCCTAATGAAAATAAAATGCTTAAGGTAGCAATATACTAATAGTTTCTGAAGGCAGGCTATACCTGAATCTGCTATTTTATGTTTAATTCAAGAGGTATTATGTTCATTTTAGATCTTCTTAAGGAGAATTGGTTTTAACTAAAATTTATCTATTTGTGTATAGCTTCCACCTTCAAAAATTTATATAGAATATGACCCAATTTTGAAAATCTCATATATTAAAATAGTATTAATCAAAGATTCAAAGAGAATTAGATTATTAATAACGAAATATTTTCATTTACTTTAATTTTCTCAGATGAAAGGAACTAAAGCATGCTTTAAGCATTAGTTAGGAATTTACAGCCTGCTCATAAAAGTGGCATTTTTCTCATTTTGCATAAGAAGTTAGAGCATAGAATAGCTAAATAACTAATCCCAAGGTCACAGCAAAAAGGGGAATCAGGGGCAGCTAAAAAGAGAATCCTCAATTTCAAGCTCCTGAGGAACAATTGCCTTTTTATAACCCCTATTTAATAACATTTAATGATTAAATTACCATGAAAATAAAACATCTTGTTCGAAAGGCATTCTAGTGTGGAAAAATAGAAGACAGTGATCTATGATATGCACTCAACTTCGTTAAAACAGTCTCGTAACAGATTAGACCCGGCATGCTCGCCACCTGTCTAGAGAGCCCCCTGGCTTTTAAAGAGCTGTGGAAGGGATGTCCACATCTCAGGAGAGGTGGAATTTTTTGCCTTCATGAATTCTGACTGGGATAGTTGATGATTAGAAACAATTGCACAAATGTGTCATTCTGACTTCGAACATTATATCCACACAGATTGCCCCTTCATTTAATGTTGAAATGCACAGTTCTGTTAGACAATGCTATAGTACCTTGTTATATACTTTATTAACTAATAAGAGCTATACCTAATAATAATAACTAAAATTTGAGTGTCAATCTTTGCATTAGACAATTTACTTACATTAACACACTCAGTATTTCAAGTAACCTGTGAGGTAATTATTGTATTTTGGAGCTCAGGAATTTAAGCTGCCCAATGGGATGCCTCATAAAATCCACTGCTTTAAAAGAAACATTTTAATCCAAAATTTTAATCTAAAGACAACCCATAGGTGAGTATGGCTAGTTTCGTCTTGTCAGCTTCATTGACCTGACTAGTTACATGATGAAATGCAGCTACTATAGTGTGTATAAGTTTTTCCTTTGTGTAAAAAATACAATCAATTAAAGTTTATCATTCTAGTCAAAGAAAGAATTTTTTTTTCAAATAAGTAGTTAAAGCAATCAAACAACTGCTGTGAGAAATTTTTCCCTTAATAGAGTACTTACTTGTCTACCACAGAATGGATTGAAAGGAACTTATTCAAAATTTGTCAAATTGGTTCTTGGCTTTCTTTGACTTCACTGATATAGACATTCAATGAATTAACCCAATTGATTAACTATTTTAGGTAAATATGCCAAATGAAAATAATGACATTTGGGGGTTATTTGATCTCTGTAATTCTGATATCAACACAGCCTTGCTTAACTTAATTTTTTCTCAGCTGAGTTAATGCAAGTTTTCCCTCCATGTCCCCCGTCACTCTGTGGTTCTTCCCACGTCTTTCTGACATCTGAAAGTGCCATATCCACCAACCCAGGGCTTTGGGACATGTTCTTTCCTTGTCTAGAACACATTTTCCCACCCTCTTTCCCCATCCCTACCCTAGCTAAAAGTACCTTTTAACTTTCCGTAGTTTTTCAGATCTCAACACAACTGTGCCTTTTCTAAGAAAAGTCCCCTGACCTCCATTACAAGGTTAAAACCCCCTATTGCAGGCTACCAGAATACCAGTATCTCCTTCCATAGCAGCTGTCAACATAACTGAGTGATATATTTATTAGTATGATTCTCTGATTAATGCCTCTTCCCAATAGCCTGGAGGCTCCATGTTGGCAGGTGCCATATCTGCTTTTGCTCATTTACTCCCAGTGCCTAGCACAGTCCCTGATATGTATTAGGTAATCAAGAGATAACATGGTGAATGGAGGGATGATGAATATCAGGCTGATGAAGCCAGAGACATGGTGCACCTGTGAGCAAAAAGGGAACATTGATTTCTAATCAACTTCATTGAGCTGTAATTTACATAGAATAAAATGGACCCGTTTTTAAGTGTGTGGCTCAATCAGTTTTCAGTATCGCACTTTTTCATAGGTTGCCTCTCTGACACTGAACTGTAGCACATTACGAGTCTTCGAATGTTCCTGGACTTCGGGCCCTTCATCTGTAATAAGATATTGTGCTGTTCCTACAGTCCCTGCCCATTCCAGGATTCTAGGTCTGTGTTTAGGTTCTCTGCATTTCAGCATATATTTAAAGATATATTTTCCCAAAAGGACAGCTATACCTCTAGAAACTTGTCAAAAGATAGGCTCAGCTTGCCTGATTTCGGTAGTGATTTGCTTATACACTCCATAATTTATCAAATTTGAATTTTTAAGTTATCCCCACTTTGAAAAAGGAAGATTTGGCTCACTTAAAATAGCATGTCTTTGAATATATGGTTCAATGTCTTTGTCAGCATTTCCAGCCCTTAGAATATAGAACAGAATTTTGAGACCTCTTCAACCAGAGTTCTGGTAGCTTTTTTCTATCAAGCCACTAAGCAGAGTGGAAAAAAAATTAAACAAACGTTACTTACGTAAAAAAACAACTTAGGTATTTATCTTCTTTCAACCTATCCTCCTCTCTTCTTTCCTTCCTTTCTTTTTTCTCCCTGTTCATTCATTCATTTGCTCATTGGTTCATTCTTTTAATAACAGAAATACAAAAACAGTACATCAATCTACTTTTGGAATTGAACACAAGAAATTATAAATTGTTCACTAAATATAACACATAATTTAAAACATATCAGACTCTGTTATATGAATAGTAAACAAAGAGAGCTTAATTGAATTTTTTTATTTAAAAAAAGAAGACAAGCAATGTGAGTAAGAACTGCCCAACAGATTAGAAAAGCACATAGAGAAAGGAGAAAAAAGAGAGGAAGCCAAGACAGATTGACAAAACCACCTACCCACAGGGACCTGTATTTTGATAAAAAATAGACATTTTCTATTTTTAGGAGAGATATACCCAGCAGTGAATATTTAGGACATTGATTCTCAAATGATGCCCTTGCACTCAGTATTTGAAACTAAATATTTTTAAATGATCTAATTCACACTAAAAAAATCTTATAAATAAAATAATATCCCTCTGAAGACTGCTCTCCCATTATTTTGTAATTAAACTTTTGTATCTGAATCTGCTTATCTCTACTAGCATATAGATTTAGCATGAAAATATATATTTAATTATATTAAGAATTTTAAAATTTGTATTTTAGGGTAGGACTTCTCTACCAAAAAAAATTGTAAAAGCTACTAATTTAAGAATTGACCAGGCACAGTGGCTAACAGCTGTAATCCCAGCACTTTGAGAGGCCGAGGTGGGAGAATCTCTTAAGGCCAGGAGTTTGAGACCAGCCTGGGCAAGATGGCAAGATCCCTGTGGCTACAAAAAATTTAAAAATTAGCTGGACTTAGTGGTGGGTGTCCGTAGTACAAGCTACTCAGGAGGCTAAGGTGGCAGGCTCAGCCATGAGCCTAGAAATTCAAGGTGGCATTGAGCTATGATGGCACCACTGCACTCCAGCCTGGGTGAAAAAGTGAGACCCTCATCTCTACTCATACTAATAATAAATAAAACAAATAATTTAAAAATTGATGTTAAAAATATTTTTCTATGTATTTTTATCCCTTGTGAAATTTTAATAAAATAATCCAGGCACGTAGTTTTAAAAAAAAAATCAAGCAGGACAAAGGACTTATAATGAAAACACCAGATGGTCTTAATACCTTCAGTCTCACTAGCTGAGGAAATCATTTTAATGGTTTCCTATGTAGTTTTTTGGAGTGATTGCCTCCAAATGCTAAATGATATACTTAATTACTACATCTCATTTATCAAATTTAATATAACATATTAGGCATAAAAGATGAGAAGTTTACACTACTTCATTTCCACTACCCTGCCAACTTGTAACTCCTCACTTACTCCCAATCTTTGATAGTTCTATCAAAGAGCTATCTGAAAGAACTTTGGCCCTCTAAAGGACTTTACACCTTTATATTATAGATTTAAACTGTCATTTCATGTTCATCAATTACTCTCAACACCCTACTATATACGATGAAAATATTAGTATTTCACCTCTCTTTTCTCTCCTTGTATCCTTCCAATTTTTCACTTCCTAATTTACACTCTTCATTATCTTTCTACCTTTCAACATGAATATTTTCATAATTTTTATTCTATTCTAAAAAATAGTGTAGTCTTTTTTTTAATCTATAGAAAGGGGGGGCATGCAGCAGACACGGGAAGACATTTCATAAGAGGAACAGAAGGGATAGGATGGTTCTCCATGGCAGTGGGCAAAGTAAATTCTATTTTCTGTCTTCCTACAGCATCTTGAGTAAAATATTGATTTGTTATTAATGCAATGTGGAATAGAATATGCTTTGTAAAGGTGCCTTCATTCCTGAGTCTTGGCCAAAGGTAAGCATGGTTCAAAAAATAGGTCTTTCAAGGGGATCTCATTACACTCTGATTACAAGAGCATATACTTAGGTCTTGAATTATGTTTTAGCGTAAGTCTTTAAGGGTGTCATAGAAAGGTGATCTATGATACCAAAGTGATCACAAAGCAGTGGTGGTTAGAGTATGTGGCCTGGGTCAAAGGTGAGAAGGAATCTAATATAATGCCATGTTAGGGAAGTTAAGAAAGTAAGTTTTATTCTTGGAGAATAGTTTTTAGAAAAATAAAAAGTCACCAACATGTGGGTTTTGAGTGTAAAACTGTCATGGGTATTCTTTGAATAATCAGTTTGGGAAATGGAGTCAGGGTAGAAGGCGGTTTCACTGGGAAATGACTGCGTGATGGGGGAGGTTTCCAGGAAACTTGCATAAGGAAGTCTGTAGAAAATTTACTGGACAAACTCGAAGGGAAAGCAAGTCTTATCTATCCCCAAAGGCCCATCTCAAAGTGTCATCTCTTCACAAGATTCTTTCTGCCTTCTCCAGCCCCTTGCTGATTGAAAGTCCTTTCTCCCCCTTACATTGTCATGATCATCTTTCTTGTCCCTCTTAGACAACTTATCCACCTTTTGCTTTGTGTTAGGTTACTTATAAATATGTGATGTCTGTTCAATTAGACGGCAACTTAATGTTGAATTTATCTTTATCTCCACAACACCTAGACCAAAATCTTACACATAGCAGGCATTTAATGTGTCTTTCAAATATGTGTAAATATGTATATGCATGATTAAAAGAGAAATGTGTTCAGTTCTTTTCTCTTGTTTCCTTCCTTTGTTTCTACCTTTCCTCCAACTATCCTTTTTTTCATTCCTTCCTTTCCCCCACCCCACTACTTTGCCTTATTTTTTTCCTTTTTCTATCAAAGATAAGGTCTATGCATGCAGGGACAGGGAAAGGTGGAGGTTTGAAGGATTAGTAGAGATTAAAAATCCTAAAAGAGAACGAGAATAGAAATGATAAAAAGAGAAGAAATATGATCCAGATATTTTTAAAAATTCTTCTAAAAAAGAGAGTGCAATATACACATACTATGTACCCACAAAAATTACAATTAAAATTTTTAAAAAAGAGAGTGCATAAACCTCTCTCTAAGGCTGGAAGGGCCAGGCCAGATTATGAATGTAATATCTTAGCTGAGCATGCACTGAAGTTTTTTCAATGATGCTTGCCTGGATGTGAAAGTAGAGGAGTGTTCAAATTCTTGCCATTCCTCTGCACTAAGAATAGATTGAAAAACAAACAAGAATCAAATTACCATAAACACATTTCAAATGTGAGTGAACAGAGTTTTAAATCCAAAGGGAAAAAAATACAGAGGTTTATATAGTTTCTGTTTGAAGGACCAGCAGTCCATAAAGCAATTATCTGCATTCAAACTAGCTGTCAGAATTGATGGACATTTAAATATAGATCATTATTATGTTTGAGTCACTTAGGCCTCTTACAGAATTAATCGAAAGGAATCTCAAGAATCTAAAGAAAATTGTGGCATTTATTACATTTAAAATCTAATAAAGAGTAGAAGATTCAAGGAAGAGAATGCTGACTACTTTCTAAGCCATCACCTAAGGGAGGGGTCCCATGGCCTGTTAGGAAACAGGCTGCACAGCAAGAGGTAAATGGTAGTCAAGAGAGTGAAGCTTCATCTGTATGTACAGCCGCTCCCCATCACTCACATTACCATTTGAGCTCCGCCTTTGATCAGATCAGTGATGGCATTAGATTCTCATAGGAGCATGAACCCTATTGTGAACTGTGCATACGAGGGGTCCAGGTTGCATGCTCCTTATGAGAATCTAATGCCTGATAATCTGTCACTGTCTTTCATCACTCCCAGATGGGGCTGTTTAGTTCCAGGAAAACAAGCTCAGAGTTCCCACTGATTGCACATTATGGTGAGTTGTATAATTATTTCGTATATATTACAATGTAAAAATAATCGCAATAAAGTGTACAAAAAATGTAATGCGCTTGAATCATCCCAAATCCACCCCCCACCCACCAGTCCATGTAAAAGTTGTCTTCCATGAAACCTGTGCCTGGTGCCCAAAAGATTGAGGACCTCTGGCCTAAGGTATCTTGGTGAATTGGAGAAGTTTCAGCTCTGCTTCTCACCTTGGGGGCTCACAAATTTGGCTTTACACACTAAGAGTAGAGTCACCTCTCAGGGCCAAACTCACAGCAACCAAGTGCATAAAACACAGCGTTACCAGAATACCAACTTCTTAAATTATACTGAGAAATTTAATTGTCAAAGGGTTCAGACATTCATATTCTCTGCTTGCAACAGTATCTCCTTGCAGGCAAGCTCTGTGGGAAGGTATTTGTAACTAGAATTTTATTTGATGCATTTGGAATTAGAGTCAGCAGAGTTACTTGTGTAGTTCAAGGGTCTACTGAAATCCCCTGACAACTGTTCAATGCACCTATAATTTTGAGATGAATATTCCTGCCACTAGGCCTCCATAGAACGCATGGAGTTGATTTGTTTTTTACTTGTAATTCCTGTGAGATTTATTGTGTATGCCATGTTCTTACGTGTTTCTTAGTATCATTACGTTTATATAATCATTTACATTCACTAAAAGCATTTACATAAGTTATATCATAATGTCCATAGCAGTTCTGTATTAACATTATCATCTGTATTTCACAGAAATGGAAACCAAGGCTCAGAGATGACAAGTGACTTAGCTAAAGATCTCACAGGCACTAGCATATGAAATTTTGAAAGCAGGAAGCATATCTTATATTTTTTATAGTTCCAAGAACAATGCTCTATAGCTATGAGCTACTTGTAACATACTTGTTGATGATAATAGTAGTTTTATAGAAAATACATATTAACAAAACTGATACGTTTGAATATTTATGGAAATAGTCTTCATTTTACTCAGTATTTTACAAGTTTTTCTTTCAATATTGAGTTTCCCTTAATACATTTAAAACAGGATGTGCTTTATAAAAATTGGGCTTTTCCACAGCATTTTAGGAACCTGTATATATTTTAAGAAATTAATGACTTTCAATTATTATTTTAGGGTTTAAAAATGATGATTTTCTTCCTTTGGGTGGCATATCAATTATTGTTCTTAGTTGCAAACAACAGACTCCACTCCAAGAAATTTGAGGAGAAAAGTAATTTACAATCAGGAGTAGTGGGCTTGATCCGCACTTTACCCAATGCTACAGTTGCAATATTTAACCTTCTAAACCTTATGTTGAAACATGATCCTCAGTGTTGGAGGTGAGGCCTAATGGGAGGTGTCTGGGTCATGGGAGCTGATTTCTCATGAATGGCTTAGTGCTGTCCTTAGGTAATGAGTTCCCATTCTGTTAGCTCCCCAGAGAGCTGGTCGTGAAAAAGAGCCTGGCACCTTCTCCTCTCTGGCTTCCTCTCTCATCACGTGACCTCTGTACATGCCAGCTGCCCCTTCACCTTCCATCGTGAGTGGAAGCACCCCACATCCGTCACCAGAAGCAGATGTTGGTGTCGTGTTTCTTGTACAGTCTGCTGACTGTAAGCCAAATAGACCTCTTTTCTTTATAAATTACCCAGCTTCAGGTATTCCTTTATAGCAACACAAATAGAATAAGACACTCAGATACTCCCAGATCCCTTTTACTGTGTTTATGTGCCTCACAGCCAGATTCTCTAGCAATCTTTTTCTAAGGTTGGCCCCTCTGACTTTCTTTAAGGCCTATTCAAGGGCTATAAATGCTGCTTTACCAACATGCACAGAGAACCTGAAGTGCTATACAGATTGGGTCCCATGGGGCAGCCATCACCCATGACTGGCCCCTGTGACTGCAAGTATGAGAGTCCAGCTCCTTTGCCCCAAATTGGGACAAACTCTGGATGTAATTTAAACTCCAGAGCTCCTTGCAGGATCAAGATGAAGCAGGGGTTTTGCCTAAGAGCTCATCCTTGCTTGGCTTCTAAATTCTTTCCTTTCCTGCTTACTCTACTTTCTTACTCGTTTCTCTTGGGATGACTTTCTTTCAAAGTCACTTGCACTGAATCCTCATCTCAGGATCTCCTTCCAAGGAAATGTGTTTATTTCCTAGGACTGCTATAACCAAGTAGTACAACCTGGGTAGCTTAAAACAAAAGAAATGTATACTCTCAGTTCTGAAGGCTAGGAGGGCAAAATCAAGGTGCCTGCAAGGCTATGTTCCTTCTGAGACTGTAGAATATTTCTTTGCCCATTCCCAGCTTCTGATGGTGGCCATTGTTTCTTGGCATTCCTTGGCTTGCAGCTGCATCACTGAAATCTCTTCCTCTGTCCTTACATGGAGGTTTCAGTGTGTCTCTGTGTCTTTACATGGTATTCTCCTCCCTGTGTCTCTGTTTTTCTTATAAGGACACAGATTATATAGGATTAGGGCCATCCTAATCCAGTATGACCTCACTTAACCAGATTACATCTGCAAAGACCCTATTTCTAAATAACGTCACATTCACAGATACTAGGGATTAGGACTACTATATATTTTTTTGGGGTACACAATTCAACCTACGACAGTAACCTAAGACAAATGAGGTTAGGGGACTCACAGGATAGGCCAGAGCATTAGCCTTGGAGACTGCAAAGCAAAGAAGAATACCACCCAACCATGCCAAGAAAAGATTCCCAAGAAAAGCCACTTCTACTTAGTAAGGACACCCCTATGGCTTCGGTTGCTGCTGATGCTGCTGTTGTGGAAAGAATTGTAGAGCCTCTGCCCCCCTGCCCTTGAAAGCAAGACACCTCTACTCTCACCCTCATGAGAAAACGAACTCTGTATGTATGGCATCAGTCTTTTCATGTTGCTTCTTTCAAAGTGAAATCTCATGGAGACAAAGTGGAGAGTTGAAAGGGAGACTTCAACTTGAGCACGTTTTTGTGCTTCTACCATGGGGATGCAGGTCTCCTAAGATAAAGAATTCTTCAAATACAGCAGGAGTGCTCAAAATGTGTGACCAAGCCAGAATACATGACCAAAGGGCCCTAGAGTTGGACTCAGTGACACATTAAGATGCCTAAGGGTATACAGAATTTTCTCTGCATTTTTAGACATGAGTTTAATTCTTTTTTGAAAAAGAAGAAATAAAACCTTCTCACTTGGGAAATTTGTTGTGACTCATATTTTCTCATTTAGAATGCAATGTTGCTTACTCTTCTTTAAGTCCTTGGTGGGCATTTACAGTTTATTATTATACTAAAGAGCTGCATGAATATTAAGCTTTTGACTTCTTATTTATTACAAAATTCTTAAAGATATTTGTATTCAAATTATTTACATAGGAGGAGAAAGAGACTTAAAGGTAAATTTCATGATTCATTGGGTTATTCCTGAAAAGCCATGTTTAAAGATTTTATATATCACTTTATGAGACATTATGTTTATATATAATCATGAGGATATTTATTAATGTTATGGTTTTTTAGTGGAAGAGGCTTGAAATCTAGTTAGGTTCACAGTGCCAGTCTTGTTATCTGTTTTTTTCTAGTGCCCAGTACACAGCCTGAAAAGTGGCAATAAATATTTGTTATTTGAAAAAGCAAGAATAGGTTTTTTAGGTTCAAATATTTTATATTGAAATAATTTGAAACTTGACATGTGGAATTCTTTACTGGTCAAAATGGAAGTGATTTTTTAAACTTTGCCATCTATCTTATCATACAATCAAAATCACTTTGTTACAATGTAAATTACTAAGTTTCATGTTTTGAAGGACATCCAGACAACTATGATCTTATTTTTTTAATGGTCAGTACTCTATAGTGGGGGCCACGAACCAATGGCCAAATCTGGCCCGCCACCTGCTTTTGCAAGGTCTATGAGCTAAGGATGGTTTTTACATATTTAAATGTAGAATGCAAAAAAGACTATTATTATTTAAGTGAGAACAGTTGCTCAGAGTTGAGGACATTGCCTCTTTGCCTGCCAAGCCTAAAATATTTACTATCTGGCACTTTACTGAAAGTTTGCTGACCCCTGCATAAGAATATATCCAAGTAAGACTTCTGTGTTGAAAGCATTCTGTTAACATAAGAAATTAGAATCTACCAAATGTGTTGCTATATTTTATTATGAAGAAAATCAGCCATAAAAGGAAAATAAGTATATTTTGAAAAAAATAAACCAAAAATGAAGAAAATACAATCAAAAGATAATAAAATTAAAGACTACAGAATACCACTCTCCTCTTGCATCTGTGTTCTAGAAATGCAAAAATGGAGAAACACTGCCCACCTTAAGGCAACAAAATATATTCTAAAAATGATTCCTTATGTTACAGTAGGTAACAGAGAAGAGCAGAGCAGAAAAGAGTTCCCACCACAGACACACACACACACATACACACACACACACACACACACACACACACACACGAAAACCAGGAATGTCAGGCGACCATCAGGTGATGGTCAGACTGTTGTTAACTGTCTCTCTAAAATAATAATAGATATGCAGCTCACACCCGGGAAAGGCAGTCTCCCAATAAACAGAAGCACCTGAAACTGGTAATCAACAGCTTCCCAAGAAGATCTCAAGAGCTGGGCAAGTGGGCTCAAGCATGTGCATTAGGAGGCAAAATGTCAAAGTTTAACTGGTATATGGCCTCCAAGGGACATTTGGTAAGAGAACTCCTCAAGCAAGCATCTGTACAACTCCAGTAAGCACACCATGCATGCTACCCTCCCACATGCTGGCAGGCCACTGCATATGTGAACAACTCATGCCAAGGGAAGAATCAGGGAAGAAGGGATACAAGACCCTGGAAGCATGGCACCATATAAAACCCTAAGTCAAAGGTCAAACTATGCACTTGATTTCTCAAATCGCCCACTTGGTCTTCATCCAAGTGTACTTTATTTCCTTTCATTGCTGCTCTAAAGCTTTTTAGTAAACTTTCACTCCTGCTCTAAGGTTTGCCTCAGTCTCTCTTTCTGCCTTCTGTCTCCTCGGTTGAATTCGTTCTTCTGAGGAGGCCAGATTGAGGTTGCTGCAGACCCATATAGATTCACTGCTGGTAACACTTAGGTTTGTATAACACCTGTAACTTTTCAGAGCTCTCTCATGATAGTATTTAATGTCTTCTAGCTGTATTATAGCAGTAACTCACATTTTTTATTGTTTCGCACTATGAAACTCAATTGTGTGTACATTCTTTTTATCTTTCATGATGACAGTTATTCTGCTCTGCCAAGAGGTTTAGTTGAAAATCAAGAATTTCCTTGAATGCAATACTTGCCCCAAGTTTTTTGTTTGTTTGTTTTTGTTTTTTTTATTTTTTGGCTGGAGTAGGTGCTTAAGGCTGAAAGGTACTGGAGCAATCTTGAAGTCCTCTTTGTTTCTTAAATTTTGTAACTCAATGATGTGGTTTTGGTAAAAATAATCTCCATATACTCCAAAAAATGTATTTTTTTGCAGATACTGAACATGGTGTGAATATAAATGTTATTCCAAAGATCTCAACACCTGATGGGGAGCATAATTCAAATGTCATAAGTTTGATTATTGAGAAGATTGTTTCTAATGGCATGTTCTGGAATTCTATTTAAGACCATTGTTACTAATCATGCTGACCTATGATACAGATCAAAAGGCATATTAATTTGGTTTAAATGAGTTGATGTTGAGAGAAATACCTAATAATTAGAATCCAAAAGATTTTCATTAGGATGGACTGAGTAGTAGACTAAATTGTTGATATTAATTGAGATAAATATCATATTATGCACTTGGATCTAAACTATAAGAAGGTCAAGGTGTGACTTAACAACAATACATATGAAGAAAGATTCAAGGCTCTAGTTGATTGCTAGGTCACTGTGCATCCATAGCATAATGAGATTGCAAAAATGTTTGTGATCTTAGGCTATGACAATTTTGGTCAAGTAAGGTAATGACTCCTTTGTTGTGGGAAGTCAGGGACCCTGAACAGAGGGACTGGCTGAGGCCATGGCAGAAGAACATAAATTGTGAAGATTTCATGGACATTTATCACTTCCCCAATCAATACCCTTATAATTTCCTATGCCTGTCATTCCTTTAATCTCTTAATCCCGTTATCTTCATAAACTGAGGATGTGTATGTCACCTCAGGACCTTGTGATGATTGCATTAACTGCACAAATTGTTCGTAAAGCATGTATGTTCGAACGATATGAAATCTGGGCACCTTGAAAGAAGAACAGGATAACAGCGATGTTCAGGGAACAAGGGAGATAACCATTAGGTCTGACTGCCTGGGAGCCGGGCAGGACAGAGTCATATTTCTCTTATTACCGAAAACGGGTGAGGGAAATATCACTGAATTCTTTCCCCAGTAAGGAATATTAATAATTAACAGCCCTGGGAAAAGAATGCACTCCCTTGGGGAGGCCTCTGAAATGGCCACTCTTGGAGTATCTGCCTTATGCAGTTGTAGATAGGGATGAAACATGCCCTGGTCTCCTGCAGCACCCCCAGGCTTGCTAGGATTAGGAAATTCCAGCCTGGGGAATTCTAGTCAGACCGGTTCTCTGCTCTTGAAACCTGTTTCCTATTAAGACGTTTATCAATGACAATGCGTGCACAGTGGGACATGAAACTTCATCAGCAATTCTAGTTTCGCTCTGGCCTTGTGGCCTTGCCCTGCCCATTTGCCTTGTGATATTTTATTGCCTTTGAAGCATGTGATCTCTGTGACCCACACCCTATTCGTACACTCCCTCCCGTTTGAAAATCACTAATAAAAACTTGCTGGTTTTGGGGTCAGGGGGCATCACGGAACCTGCTGACATGTGATGTCTCCCCCAGGTTTAAAATTTCTCTCTTTTGTACTCTTTCCCTTTATTTCTCAGACCGGCCGACACTTCAGGAAAATAGAAAGGAACCTACATTAAAATATTGGGGGCTGGTTCCCCCGATACTCCTCTCTCTATTCTGTGACAGCGTGGTCACACCAAAGTCAAAATCTAGATAACACACTTTAAGAAGAGTATAGAAGATCAGGAATGGCAAATGGGCTTTATGTCTTTTGTTAATTCTGATTGATTCCTTGTGGTTGCCCAGAAAAAAAAAAAATGGGTTGAAAAGGATTCTGTAACCTTATTCAAAATGGCCCTTTGGGAAATGGTGCCAGATATGTCAGTGGCAAGGAGGTAATAAACTATTGATTATTATATATATTCAGGATTGGGCTAGTAAAGGGACTATAACAGTATTGACAGAAGAGACAGCTCTCTTATCTTCTGCACACTTTAATTTTTCTCATTAGTGGCCAGCACCTGTTAAAATTTTCATATGCCTCTCAACAACGCCATCTCCTGAAACAGATGTGGGCAAACAATGGCTGGCAGGCCAAATCTGGCCCACTATTTTTATTTTAAGTTTAAATGGTAAAAATGACTATTCAACTTTTGGTGAGAACAGTTGCTCAATTTTGCCTCTTGGCCCACAGAGCCTTAAATATTTAATACCTAGATCTTTACAAAAAGAAGTTCATTCTGATGCCCCTATCTTAGAGCCATGGTTGTTCCAGATAATGTTCCACAGGTTGGCATCCAATGTTCAGGGAAACATTAATTGATCTATACAGAAATAAGCTTGGTAAATTCAAGTTTTTAAAATACAATTATATATATATATATTTATATACACTTTTTTGCTATTAGACTACCTAGATCTTTTAATACACTAATGTGCATTGTGAATCATCAAGAAGTAATGTAGAGTATGTAGTAATTTCTGGTTATTTAACCATATTTAGTCCTTTTAAAAATATCTAATAAATGGTCTGTTAGAATGGTGTTCCACAGAATGCATTTGAGATATTGCTGAGATATATACAAAATAACAGTATATTAACAACAGCTAAATTTAACAAGAACATACAGTAAGTCCTCACTTAACATTGATAAGTTCTTGGAGACTGCAATTCGAAGCAATATGATGATAAGAGAACCAATTTTCCCTTAGGCTAATTGATATAAACAAGAGTTACGCTACTTCAGCATATTTCCAGTCACAAAAACATCACTAAATTTCTAAATAAAGAACCAAAACATTTCTCATTTCGAACATCTATACATAACATTTAACAAAGATTAATAAGGACAGGATAATTATTTACCCGCTTATTCCAATCGAGGGTCTGAGTGGCCCGAGCCTGTCCCCACAGATCAGGGTGCAGAGTGGGAACCCACCCTGGGCAGGACACCATCCAGCTGCAAAATTAGCTGGGCGTGGTGGCGGCGCCTGTAGTCCCAGCTACTCGGGAGACTGAGGCAGGAGAATGGCGTGAACCTGGGAGGCGGAGCTTGCATTGAGCCAAGATCGCACCACTGCACTCCAGCCTGGGTGACAGAGCGAGACTCCGTCTCAAAAAAAAAAAAATAAATAAAAAATAAAAATAAGAGATGGATTCTTATTTATCTGGTCAGCATAGCTCCTGTTTCTGATGTAAGATGCTATTTTTGCAACTTTGTTCTTCCATCAGATTATCAGACCATGCAAGAAATTGCTTAGCAACTCACCCCTATCAAAGACAGAGTTACAGGGAATTCTACTTGGGCTTTGGGTAGCTTTGTCTTCATGTTTATCTTCTCTGTCTTTTTAAGGCGACTGTATTAATCCATGCTTACACTGCTATAAATAAATACCTGAGACTGGGTAATTTATAAAGAAAAGAGGCTTAATTGGCCCATGGTTCTGCAGGCTGTACAGGAAGCATAGCAGCTTCTACTTCTGGGAAGGTCTCGGGAAACTTAAAATTATGGCAGAAGGTGAAGGAGAAGCATACACATCACATTACACTACACCAGTTGGAGGAAGAGAAGGAGTAGGGAGGTGCCACACTTTTAAACAATCTGATCTCTTGAGAACTCTGTCACAAGAATGGCACCAAAGGGATGATGCTAAACTATTCATTAAGGATCCACCGTCATGACCCAATCACCTCCCACCAGGCCCCACCTCCAACACTGGGGATTACAACTGAACAGGAGATTTGGGTAGAGACATAGATGCAAACCATATCAGGGACTGGGGATTGACTAGATGGAGCACATTTGTTTAACTCCTTTGTCAAACTGCATATTTCAACCATGTCTCACTGTAATTTTAGCTTGTCTAAGAATAGAATACACAGTTTAGTTAGGCATGGATTCCAGGTAGATGGTTTTAAAACATTGTTGCCCATAAAAAAAGTTATTGAAATGCCATTCTAAGACAGAGCCATCATATAGAACAAACAGAGGTGAAGTTGCTTGCTGGCCTAGAGGGCAAATAGAGAGGAGGGCAGAGGATTCAGGGCTACAGAGAGGGAGGGTGGGGGATAGTCTCCAGTACCATGGAGTCTCCATCTAGTCAGTGGAATAGGTGAGAAGACAAACGCTTCAGAGACTTTTGAAATTATTAAAAATGTATAAAGATATGAGGATAATTGAAATACATGAATTGTAACATAATAAAAAATTTTTAAATAATAGCAAAAAATCACAACGTTAAAGTCCAGTACAATAACCACCAAAGGTGTGTATAAACCCCACTGAGTTTTAAATGGTAGCAGTAAAGGGGTGGATACTCTATTATGAGAGTATCATAAACACAATTTACAGTGTACTGGGTCTAACTACTTTAAACTGCAGTCCTTGATGAAATTTTAAAATGTGGGAGAATTTACATTATTTCAGATGGACTTCATTAAAACTTTTATGTTGTACTATTTTAAATTTAGATCATTCAAGTTCTCATAAAATTAGATTATACAATATTAGATATTAACACTATGCATGCGTTTCCCTTTGATATAAATACCAAATTAAGGGAGAGAGGATACTGTTTGCAAAACACTGTCTTCCTTTCCATCCTGTAGCAGTTGTACATTATCTTCACAAAATTCGAAGGCAACATTTTAAAACTGTAAACCTAAACCACAGTAAAGTTTAAGAGGTTTACTGGAAATGATTCATAAAATTCTGTAGCCAGTGATTGCAAAAGAGAAGGTGTCTCAAGGATTGGAAAACTCCTATAAATTAAATTCTTATAAGATTTCAGATAGAAGTAATGAATTTATACAGAATCACCTGCAATGAGTTAGTAACTAAGAAAAGAAAAAAGAACTTGAACACATGATGACATGAGTTGTAAGAATAATGCATGAAAGGCCAAAGTCTAAAATGATCTGCCTGTTTCAAAATGTTCTAAAAACACTTTTACAAAGAAATGTTTACAGGGAGAGGAACCACTAAGAAGAGAGATGAGGCTGACGCTGTCCCATTAACTAATGACAGTGAGAAAGGAGCTACTGAAACTACTGAATGCCAGTTCTCCTCTGCCTCCACCAGAAATGGTCTTCAAACTAAGACAGAAGAAGCAAGCATGAAGCCCAGGGGATGTAGTGAATAAAATTGATGTTGCAAAGCTTGGATAGATTTGGTGGAGGGTACCACTTGTGGTTATAACACTAGATCCTATTTCAGTCGTGTAGAAGCAAATCTGGAGAATGGGAAAGGGGCTGGAGAAGTATTAATAAAAATGTGTGAATACTGTTCTAATTTTCCAAAATATAGAAAAATTCAGATTCTAGTAGATATGAGCTAATGACGTTTCATTGATTCCTAGAAAAATCGAAAAACTCACTATTTAAATGATAAAATGGTAGTCTTGAATAGAGACATATTTTCCATGGTATAGGTTATAATAAGTCATGACAATCGAATCCCATTTCTTTAGCTGGTACAGGAGGAAAAGCTAATAAAGAGTTTTGGGTTTTGTTATTTTTATGTAACTTTTTAAATCTCTTGACAGCCATGACATTCTTGTGGGCAAGAATAAAAAGGTTATGATAGTACCCATAAAAGCATATTAACGTTTAAATGACAATACCTAAAACATATTGATTATTGATTAGTTCTAAACGGGAGAGTATTCTCTATAGGAATCCATTCATAGCCACATCCCTAGTCAAGTAATTTGTAATTTTACCAACAACTTAAAGACAGTTGTTATATACAGTTGACAGAAAGCTGGAAAGGACAGCTGGCTCTGTGGACAGCAGGATAAAAACCAGGACATGCCAGTTGTGGGGTTTAGCACTTGCTGGCTACTTTATCCTGGCAAGTGAGATACCATCTCTCCATCAGTTTCCACACCTGTAAATGGGATAATAATGAAATCATAAGGATGTAATTAATTATATGATGATAAATATAGCATATTGCAAGACCCGGTACATATTAAATCATTAATAAAATCGAATCATTGTGTTATCAATATGGAATAGGAAAATGAGCTAAAACTAACAAGGTAGCATAAACAGACACAAAAAAGTAAAGTTCCAGACTTAGGTTTTAAAAAATCAGTTACATAAATCCTGGATGAAAAATTCCATGTGAAAAGCATCAGAGTTTTCTCATTTTCAAATTCAGTGGCACCTTATGACATAACAGTGAGAGAAAGTTAACTTAGACATTATTTTTGTCCCAGGCAAGTTGAGTAGCATTCCACTCCTATTGTACTATAAACAATTATTTTTAAGATAATTGTTTATATGAGCTATAATATTTTGAGAAGGATATCAATTGGTATGTGGCTAGCAAAGTTAACTAAAATGACTAAATTGTGTCATTCAGTAAGTAATTGAATGAAATAATGGGGGATTAGGCTGGGGAAGAAGTGGCAAAGAGGTTTGGACCAACTGGCCAGTTACATACAGTGAATACTACGCCATGGAGAGGAATGGGCAGGCTGTCTGTATACTGATATTGAAACATTTTCGAGGTATGTTAAGTGAAGAAAGCAAGGTGTGGAATGGTGTGAGCATCATTTGTTTTTATAAAATAAAGAAAGGAGTAAGTATCTATATTTGCTTGGAGATTCATAAAATGAGACCTTGGGAAGAAACTAAGAACATAATTTACCTATTGAGAGTGAGAGCTAGGCAAAAGGAGGAAGAAGACAAGGACTGGGAGCAGACATTTTACTTCATACCTGAGTTGATTTGGTTCCCTCAGAAGCTGACCCTGAGATGAGAATTTTTGTACAAGCGATTTCTTTAGGAGATGATCCCAGGAAGCAGGGATGGGAAAGAAGCAATAAGTGATGTATTATTAACCAGGTTACTGCTACGGAGCTGTATCCCACTGGCAACCTCCAGCAGATAACATAAAGTGCACATCAGAGCTACTCCAGCAGTAAATGAGGAAACTCCCATCGAGTGAGGACTGCTTACTGCCGGGGAGCCCTGGGGCAGATGCTCTTAGCCATGGGCATGGGGGAGGTAAACCCAGGACATACAGGCTGGGTAGTGCACCAACAACATCTGTTATTATACCCTTCTGATTCTTTAAGGTTTTTGAACCAAGGGAAAGTGTTTCATTCCCAAAAAGTTCTTAATAAAATTTATAAAGAAAAAGAAAATAATCATATGTCATAAAATATTAGTGATACTGACATCCTGAAAGAGATTAGATCTATTTTTTGCTCAGTTCTGACACACAGAACCAGAAGCAATATATCTTATAAGATAGCAAATATCAATGAAAATAGGAAGAACTTTCTAATAATAGATCTGCTGTCTTGTGAGGTCTTGATAATTACCTATCATTGGTCTCACTCTATTAGAGAATAGAGCTCATTCAAGAATCTGTTTTAAACAAATATTTATTGGATATTAAGCACAAGGTAATAAACAAAGTAGTTAATCTCCAAAAGTGGTAACAAAAAGATAAAGTATTTTGTTATGCAGCAACAGGAACCTAAACAGCCCATTACATAAATTTCTCATTTAATTACCTCAATATAACATTCTCAAGAAGTGGTTAGTATTAGAAAACCAAGGCACAGAATGACAAAGCCTGAACCGGCAGGTAGTTATTCCAATTCCACAGTGATCCTCTGTAAGCTTACTAACCCATTGCCCAGCAGCGCTGGCATCACTCAAGGAACAGACTTGCTAGAAATGCAGAATCTCAGGCCCTCCCACAGATTTGTTTAATCAAAATCTGCATTTGAACAAGATCCCTGGGTGATTTTGTGTGCACAGTGTAGTTTGGAAAGCAAGTTTACCATGCTCACACTCTACATACATGGTATAATTTGCATTATCCCTAAAGGAAATATTATTGGCTCATATTTAAACTACATTTAATTTAAATTCAATTAGACATTTTAATTTATAAAGCCATGATATACAAATTGAATTACTGCAATAGCCACAATACCAGATGATCATATACACCTTTATAAATATCATCTCAAACATATTGTACTCATGTGATGGGAGTTAATCATTTAGGATAGAAAGATTTTTATGTCCTCAAATTTGAGCATAGTGTCCAGTACTATTGTGGACATAGTTCCTAGATATACTCAGAGCCAACTTGGTAATCTATTAAAATATGATAGGTAGTTTTCCTTAGTTCATTATAAACTTCACTCACAATTGTGAGGCACTCTATTATGAACTGAAACAATGGTACCTGAAAATATGAATAAAACATCACACTAGCAATGCTTTTGGAACCATTATGGCATAGAATATTGTATCAATCCATAATTTGAAGATGGGACTAAATGGATCTTTCACCTAAAAGAGCTACTGTGATGTGTCAATTTACACCTGATGTTAATAAGCACATACTATCACATAAAATCCATATTAAAATATTTTATATAAGATGTACTTGCATTAATAGATATCTGTCATTTGTTACTAAATACAGCTGTTAAAAGAACCTCTTAAGTGCTTTCAAAATTTGTTTTTAAGACCTTGACATTGGATTGAATAAAAACTATTATGGAACCAATCCTTCATTGTGAAAATGGACATAATGGATGAAATACTGTATGTTGCTTACTTCATTTTTGCCAGGTCAAATAGAAATTCCCATCAGCATTTGACACCCCTTACATGGCCACATAATAAATGGGTGAGAGCCTAAATATGGACATTAAATATTTCATTTTCACTAGACATTATTACAGTATAGTATGCTTTAACTTTTGAGAATATCTTTCACATTTCTTCTTTGACCATTATCGTCTTTCATAGTGAACCTCTCCTAAAAGGGAGTAAAATAAGGTAGCTCACTCAATTATGAATCATTCTAGATTATAAATTCATGTATCATTAACCATGAATTCAACAAGTACACAGTGATCTGTTTGATCTGAAATTGCATCAGAGTGTGAAGTAGTACTTTAGGAAGATTAAATTAATAAAATAAATTGAATAAATGTTCAATATAAGTGAAATATGGCACCTTCACCTAAGGGTAAATAAATAAATCCACTGTTTACATTGTTCCCCTTTGACTTCATTTTCTCCATCATCTTCTTGCTGACACTAACTGTGCCTCCATTTGATGGAATCAATATTTTAAATATGAATCAAAATGCAAAGTAGGAGGCTTAGGCACACATAAGTTTGAAGTAATTTTTTTCTAATGGCTTAGAGTCATTTATCTTCATCTGAAAGGCTTTTGACTAGTGGTGAGAGAATCACAGTGCTTTTCATTTTATTAAAGTTGCTTCTCAACTTCAGAAATATTCTGTTTGTCATTACATTTAAATAAAAGATACTAAGAGCAAACTGAATGCAAAAACTACAGTATTGTATCATTATTATTACTATTATTCTTATTTTATAGACTGAATATGGAATGTGATTTCTATGCAGCTTTGGCATTGAAATTAGTAAAATATAATTTCTCTTCCAAAAGGTTTGTATCCTTTGATTTCCGTCATGCCTTTATTTTCTCTATCCTGAGAAGGATTCATCTGTCAGAAGTATGTTAGATGTTGTGCCAACCTTACAGAGGGATTTTTAAAGCAACCACTTTAAATGACTAGCCAGCACTTTGGTGCGTAAATTGGACTTGAAAAGTGCACAATTTAAAAAGTGTATTTCTCAATTTTTCTGCTGATTTCTTGACTTTTACTGTTTCCATGTATGACAACCTGTTTCCTGAAATGTAAGCAGACAATTAGCATTGTTTTAGCACATTTTTTGAAGTCTAGAAGCTCAGAAATAATTCAGTACTCAAAGCAGCCTAGAACCCAAGTTGCTACTTAGAGAAATAGGTCAAAACTTATTTAACCTGAAATAAATTACTATCTACCATCTGTGGGCTTTAAATTCTAAATGACCTTGAAATTTCACCTACTGGTTTCCACCAACATGATTGAGTGGAATGATGTTCCTTCTGCCATTGAACTCTTCATTTCAGAGCTTTTGTAACCTGGAATGGAATGTCTTTGTTAGCTTCACTTACAAAATACATTATTTGAATTACAGGATTGGAGACAAAACGTTACTCAGGAAGAAAAAGAAATTGCTTGTTAGAATCACTAAATTAATTGCTGCTCAGCAAACTTGAAAACCTCCAAGAAGAGATAAAACACGAAATCTCCACATTGGCCAGATTTCACCTGTTTGTGCACTCTCATTTGACCTCTGGATTACTCCCTGTCTCAAGTTTTCCATCACAGCCTTTGCCTTATCTTCTGGTCTTTTCCTTCTAGTTGGAATCCATGCCATCTTTAAATGTATTCCTATTTTGTCATTCAGCAGACAAACTCCGAGATTTGTATCCCCCTCCGGAGCCCTTCCCCTCCGTGGCTAACACGTTCTGCCATTACTTTCGGGCCACACAATGTCACCGTCTTCATGCTTTTCTTTGCACTCTCCCAGCTGATGTCGACATCCTTCATTCCACGGCATCTGAGCAGAACCACAAGATGACAACTTTAGGATCATAATGCGAATTAGTTATGCTCTCACCATTTCCCATTCTCATTAAATCATTGTCAGGACAATGGATTCATGTGGTACCATTTCCTGTTCTCATTACAATTTTTGTCACAAGAATGAGGTATCAGAATTTCAATGCTTCCCATAGTCTTTGAAAAATAATAGTTCACTCTGCTGCTTTGACCTATATTTTTTCTGTTCTACGTTTGACTCAGCCCTGCCATTCTCTTCCCTGCCTGTTTATGGTCTTGGTGATCTGGAGATTAAGATGAAGGGTCCTGAAGATGGCAGAAGTTATGAAATCACACTACAGGATTGTGTTAAAACTTTGCCTCTCTTTTTAATGACAAAACTAAACCCAATAGTGCGGCATGCTCTACACAAATGTTAGAAAGTGGACACATGATCATTTCTTAGGTAAACAATTTCTCAATATTCTTTTCCATTCCATTTTTACTTTTTTCTTCTACTTAAATAACAAACACATAACTTTTCCTTAAACAAAAGCAAGGAAATCATTGTTCATATTTTCTTGGTTTTTAAAAAAAAAGATTTCAAATTTATGTTACTTTTAGGAAAAAAAGAAACATTCTTACTCCTCAAATATACAATTTGAATAAATTACTTTATTTCCCCTCCCTGCTGATCCTAGCTGCCTTTACCAAGGTTTGTTTTACAATTGATGGCTTTGTTCTTCCAAGACAGTTACACGTTCTGTTTGGGTTCAGGTAGAAGTCTTACAAACACTAAGTAATGATTTGTTAACTAAACGCTCCTGAAGCTGTCTGTCAGCTCTCCCCGCAGCATAATAGCGGCTTCACCTGCCTGCAGTCACTTCAGGACGCTCTAATTAAATGCAAACTTTGTAAAAATACCAGAGAAGCACAGGCAACACGGAAATGCCATAGAAATGTATACTTCTCCCTTCGGCATATGCTGTTGCAGTTGTTTTTGGCTTATGTTGTTGTTGTTCCCACAGTATAAGAGAAAATGGAGATCATGTAATTGTTAACAGACCAATTACCCGATTTGTAGAAAATGTTTTAACCTGTAATAGGCTTAAAGCTAAATTCCAATTCTGTTTGGATTCAGAATAGGAAAACTTTCTTCAGTTTGGTATTTTTTAACTTGCTTCTGGAGTCTTGTCACTTTTTTTTCACTTACTGCTTTTTTTATTTTTCATGTTTTTTTTTTAGACTATGTTTTTATTTTGAAATGTGGCCCAGCACAGTGCCTGGTATATAATAGACACACAATATATATTTGTCCATGGAAAGGATAAAGGAGTGGGGAAATACACAAAAAGTGTAATAAAAATACAAAAATTAGCCAGGCATGGTGGTGCGTGTCTGTAATCCCAGTTACTCACAGGCTGAGGCAGGAGAATCGCTTGAACCCAGGAGGCAGAGGCTGCAGTGAGCCAAGATCGTGCTATTGCACTCCAGCCTGGACAACAAGAGCAAAACTCCATCTCAAAAAAAAAAAAAAAAAAAAAAAAAAAAAAAAAAAAAAAACAACTTGAGGGTAAAATGGTTTCCAGATAGCACTTCTATTGGATCCTGTTTTATTTTAGTAGTTTCTTTCTATTCCTATTTGATTTAGAGTTTTCATTTGGAATGAATTTTATCAAAAACCTCTCAGAGTCTATAAATGTGATCATAGAATTTTTTCCTCCTTTAATTTACTGCTGATACTAAATCACCTGTTTCATCAGATGTATTATTTTTTAATACATGGCTGGGTTTTATTTTTAACATTTCATTTAGAATCTTGCATTTTTCTTTAAAAATGAGTTAATATTGTTTTGTTTATGCTATCTTTGCCAGGTTTTAGTATTGATGTAAAATGACTTGGAGAGAATTTTCTTATTTGTATGTGGCTTGAATCATTTGTGTGACAGTGTAGGTATCCTTCAAAGCATAGATAAAACTTAGCTTTGAAGGCATCTGGAACTGGTAACTTCATGGTGCATTTCTAACCACCTTCTGATCTTTTTGGAGGTACATTGTACTCAGATTATCCTTTTAAGGGGGATAATTTCGTTAATGTGGGTTTTGCCAGGCACTCATCCATTTTCTCTAGGATTTCTAATTTGTTGCAATAGGATTTCAGGTAGTAGTGTCTTTAAAGTTGTTTAATTTCTCCTGAGTCTATGATTATGCATCCCACTTCTCATTCTCAATCACGTCTATTACATATATATTTTTTCTGCTCCTAACTGTGCCTGCAAGGGGAATATCTATTTTACTAGCCATTTCCAAGAATCAGCTTTCAGATTTATGTCTCCATTTTATTTAATGTTTATTTGCTATTTCCCTAATTTTAAGCTTCATCTTTGTTTCTTTTTGTTTATCTTTCTTTTTTTCTTTTTAAGATGCTATTAACAATTTAATTTTATTTATCTGTCATCTTTAGTAATGAGGGCTTTTAAGGCCAAAACTAGTCTTCCAATTATAGCTTTCATTGTACTACTATGTCCGGGATAAAATAGTCTCCATCTCGATATTGTCTGGATTTTATGTATTTTCACTTTTTTATCTGAAAACTTTCCAGAAATTATCTACGAGTATAATTTTTTATTTCTAAATGCATAAAATTATTTTGATTATATTTATCTATTCCTAATTGCATTAGCTTATGATTTCAAAAAGAGAAGCCTGAAAAATATAACTATGCTTTAAAAAAATCCAGTAACTTTTTTAATGGTTAGTTTCATAAATGGTCTATGGACATACAAAAATAAATATTCTATATGGGAGGGATGATAATATATGTATATATTTAATAAATCAAGTTTATTGATCAATTCTATGTATTTACTTGTTTTTCATTTAGTAGATCCATTTAATTTCATAAGAACTATTAAAAACTCTCTAGTTTTATTTTCAAGTTCACTTTGCATAGCTAATAGTTTTTGCTGTATGCATCAGTTGTCAACTTGTTGGACATGCAAATGTGTTAGTTATATTTGCAATATAAATTGTCCCTCTTTCCATTTCATAATGTCTCTTTTTATCTTGGTTACTACTTTTAATCTTTAATTTCACTGTGTCTGCTGCTAGTATTACTACTCCCATTTTCATTTTGTTTTTTGTTTGCATTGGCTGGTACCCTTTGCTCATCCTTAATTTTTAAAAACATTTTTCATCTTAAATGATAAGTAGCACATAGCTAGTTTTTAAAAAAATCTCATGTTTATAATCTCTGCCCTTTAATAAGGGAATCTAGGCACTCACATTTAATTTAATGACTACTATATTTAAATTTGCTTCCTCAAAAACTAAGCATCTGTCAGTAGGCACTGCAGGATAATTCAATTGGATTAATGTTAGGTCTAGTAGCATGCCCACTTACCAAGGGCCCTCACTGGACTTTACTAACTTTGTCCTTCATAGAACCAACTCAACACAGAGCTTGTTCTAGGATATTTTTCTTGTTATTAACCACTATTTATGTTGTTATTTCTAGCATTTATTGAGTCTTTACATACATTTTTCTTATTCACATTCCCACTGTTAAAGTCATATCTTAAAGGAAAGATTGTCATTACATGAGAATATTCCCTATGAATTGACAAATTAATAAAATAATTTCCCTCTAAACATTCTGCTCCAGTGAACACTAATACCTATTTTGGCCTTAGGGCATCTGAGTCAGTTTCTCAGTTGCTATGCTCTAATTGCCAGCAATAGAAATCAACTCTGGCTAACTTAAATTTTAAAAATTTAATCAAAGGATTTTACAGGTAGCTGATAAAATGAACTAAGGATAGAGGACAAGATAGGAAAGGACAGAAAATATTTTTGTTTCTTTATTTTTTTTTTTTGGCACGTTTGTTTTTGCACCAATTGTAAGTCAGACAGCTGTTATGGATCCAATTGTAAGCATAGTATAGTCCCTACCCTTAAGGAAGGTACTTCTAGTATTTGAAAAAATTTGTTGAAGAGTTCCAAGTTTCAAGTAAGCAGAAAAGACTGGTCAGTGACTAGAGTATAACAAAAACAGTACCATAACAGTGTGTGTTTAGGATGCAGAGATCACATCAGGTACTGTTCTAAGTGCTCTTTCTCATTGGTTTTACGGCACCCTATTATAATACCCATTTTCTAGAAAAGGACACTAAGATTTGGGACCCGAGATTCAAGCCCAGACAGTCTGACTTGTTCTTGTGCTTTTCATGTCTCATATATTGAGGGAAAGAATGCTTGTTGGATAAATTTATGGATAAAGAAATGCAGAAATATGTGTCATACTCCTTTTTAGATTCAGTGGCACATCTTACCATTATCATCTCTGTATTTTTGTCATAATCCAGTGTCTGAATCATATATTTCTGGCTCTGCCCAGCATTTCTTTCTTTGGATAATAATAAATTCAATACATAGTTCTGTTACCCCTTAAGTTTACTTCTTTTTTTAAAATTACGTACATCATTTTAGATTTGTAAGTGTACATTTTTCTTACTTTTTTTTTTTTAAGAGATATTGCCCAGGCTAGTCTTGAACTCCTGGCCTAAAGAGATCCTTCTGTCTCACCCTCCCAACAAGCTGGGATTACAGGCACAAACCACCTCATTCGTCCCCCTTAGGTTATTTCAATATCCACAGCCACTTTATTATTTCAGAACAAAGTTATTCCAGAATTAAGCCCAGAATTCAAATTATCCTTGCTTGCTACACACGTAGACATTAAGCTTTAAAGAAAAAAATAATTAATCCCAGAGAAGTTTGTTCTCAACATATGTGCAGAAATCAGATTACAAAATACTGTAAACATTTCTGTTTTCATTTGTGCTTTATATAAACATGTAGCCACACAAACACTTGCACACAGACATTTTAGAAATTGTGCAAAATGCTTAATGCTGCTTTTCTAGGAAAGTAGGTTTATAAGTGGTTTCTATTTTCTTCTTTCTTTTCTGTATTTCTACATTTCTTACTATAAAAATCTTTGCTTTATTAATGAAAAGAAAATGATTTTTTAAAATAATGATTAATACAATTTCATAAGGTGCCTTACTTCATAGCAGAATAAAACTTCCTGGAGACATCAGGATACAAAGCTGCCATCTTTCCTGTTACTGTTTATCTCCACAAATTGCCAGTTTTGCTGGTAGTATTGAGTATCTGTATGGGCTGAGCTATATAGCAAATGCTCAGAGAAATATCACTTTTATGCAGCTCTTTTTTTCTTCAGTGACAAATGTTTTCCACTCTTAGTTCCTGAATTTCTACCTTTGTCCCAAAAGTGCTCCCCCCTCCTATGTTCTAATAAAGCATGTGGGGTTTGTTTTTTTTTTTTTTGAAGCAAGCATGTCCACATAACATTCGTTCATTTGCCTACCATAAATTCTCCATATGTACTAGATAAATGGTGGCAATATGGTTCATCTTTAAAAACTTTAACTGAAAGTCATCCTCTAGCCATCCATTTGAATTGTATGCATTTACAAGGAAAACTCAGTGTAAAATTCAATGCTGAAGCAATTACACAAGATTTACCGGTCTTTTAAATTAAAAATTCCTATACCTTTGTTTTCGCTAAACTAAAACTATCATTTTCATTTTTCAAAAATAGATATAACCCAAAAGAGGACGACAGTAATATTTGCAAGCGGTTATATTAGAACCACATTTCTAGGCAAATCAATATATTGTTGGGGCACCCTATATTTCCACCAAGATTCAAATAAGCTGCTTGAAATTACTAATATTATGGTAAGGGAATCTTTTTGTTGAAAGCTTGTGCCCATACGAGTTCTAAATTCATTGTAGTATGATGACTTGGCAGGGTAGAGCTGTTGCTCGAAATATAATAATAAGGAAGGAAACCAGGAGAAAGATGCCTCCATTAAATTTTCCATCTAGTTTGTATGTTCTCACTATTAAAATGGCTTCAGTATTTTTGTCTGTTTTCCACAGACAAACCTTGTGACTAACCACCTCAGCTAAGTTTAAATAACTGAATTCTAACATTAAAATTGAATATACGTCATTTCTCTTTCAAATATATCTAACCTCACAACTTGATCTTGAAAGCTGTATAAGTCTTTCATAGCTTTTACATCTGATTTAAGAATTTGACATATAATTCACATCTTCGTACTTGAAAGTTTTAGCAAGTGGAAAAGATCGGAAGTCCTTGGAAATTATTTCAGAAGTTCATTCTCTTTTATGTCCAAAGACATGGTTGACATCTGAAGAATAAAATTACAGTAACAATAAACCCAATTCTCTCATTTGGGATCCAGGTAGTGCTGAGAGGTGCCCTGAAAAAATGTCTCAGGTGGATGTAACTCTCCTAAAGAAGTTGGATTTTCTTATATCTGAGTAAGGTTAGAAAGAGTGCCACGATCGTTTCAAGGAACGAACAAGGAAAATCAGGCCAAGCAAACAATTTTTAAAAATTAGGCACTCTAGAATAGGGCTTAAGAACATGGGTTTTGGAAGCAGAAGATTCTGATTTCAAATCTGGTCACTGGCCATGTTATGAGCAAATTCAACTCTCTATGCCATCAGGCTTAATACTTACTGCTTCGTGGAACTATATGAATTAAATGATACAGTCCCTACAGATGGTTTATCAGAATGCCTACCATAAAAGAAATTGCGGCCACTGTTATTACTGCTATTATTACAAATAAAAAGAAATATTCACATTTGGTATGTTCGTGAAAGAGTTTTCAGATTTGTATATGTAAATGTGAAAAATGTGAGATAGTTATTGACAAATATGTTTAAATCATTCTGCCAGTCTTATTTTAATTGGTTTCCTATAAGATTTCCAGTTCTAGACTTAGCTTTACAATGGCTCCATTTTCCTTGACTATTGCTAAACTGTTGTCTTCTAATACACGAACTGCTTTGTTGAGTCTGGGAAGAGAGAAGAATTGAGGTCAGTGTAGGAGGACTAGTCTCTGAATTAAAACTACCAAAGGACCTTTTCAAAGAATCTATCTTAGAATCCGTGCTGCAGCCTATCGATTCTGATGTGTGCCCTGCCTATCCTTGTGCTCTCCTCCTGCTATGATAGAGAAAAACTGACTTAGAAAGTTTTGAAGATAAGGTAAATTATGAGCCTGATTTAATAGCATGGTTTGGAGGAGAAGGCTTAGAAAACAGAATGGGAAATACACATGAAGATACATAAAAACTACTTCAAAATGGAAATCTGCCCACCTACAATCTTTTTGTCATTAACCAGATTTTTGTGGTTCCATTTTATTTTCCTTTTTATTTTTGCAATATTTACTGAGTATTTATTTTGTTCATCTGAATGCATTTCATAGTTAATTCATTTAATCCTCATAATGCTATAGGCTACATACTATTATTACCCCATGTTACTGACAAGAAAACTAAGGCACAGAGGGTCTAAATAACTTGCCCAAAGTTACACAGATAGTGAGCAAGGAGCCAGGAGATGAGTTGAGGCCACCTGGCTCTAGAGTCTGGGCTCTTAACCGCTACAGTCCATATTCTGGTATGTAGTTCTGCCTATAGTTTTGCAAAAAATAAGTGATAATAAGTAGAGAAATTTAATACATTTACAACTTGTAATAGTTATGTTCCTTCCTTTTGATTTATAAAAATGAGAAAGAAAAAAATTACTTGTCTTTTATGATATCGTTTGAAATCTGGCAATATTTTTAATTGGTGACTCTGCCCATGAAAGTGCTCTGGAGAAAAGTGAACCTTCTGTTACTCTGTAATTGCTATTTTCCCAGCAATATGAGATAAGGACAATAAGGTTTGGAAAAAGAAAATGCTGATCGGGGGAAATGAATGGTCTATGTTTTCCTTACACTGACCTACTCTCTATAGAAGTCTCTATCCTGACGTTTTTTTTTTTTATTAGTCTATAAATAGGAGTCGATTCTTCTCAAAATCTAAAAGGAAGGAAAAATTATTTTCTCAGATTTCTATGATGCCAGATAAATTGCCTCTTATCCCATGCCTGAAATGTTTTGAAACCTGATGACAGTAAAAAAGAATTCATTTAGATTCAATTGGGTATTAAATGATAAATTTTCTATTTGCGTAAGTTTGGCTTCTTTAACTTTATACTTAACGTGTCAATTTTTAATGTAATTAATCCATCTGTTTGTGCTTGTATAGTGCTTTTAAAAAGAGAACATTTCATAGTAGAATGTACTTATCTGAATTCAGAATAAAATAAAGCTCACGGGAATGAGCATTTTAAGCTTCACATAAGGTTATATGTGGTAATCTGTGACTTTTCAGTCATATTAAATAGACCCCGGAATAATATTCTCAGATAAATACAGCATTTTTATTAATCAATGTAACTGAGTGCAAATTAAATTCCATTCCTCCCTCCTTATTTTATAAAAACAGAGTGGTATTTGGGAAAACAAAGGATATTTTAAATTGCTCAAAGAGTTACATATCTTACCTGTATAGTGAGACTGTTACATTTTGCTCCTTGTCATATCCTTGTATTTGTGGGAAAAAAAAAGAAAAAGCAATCTTTGCTTAAAGGAGGACATGGTGCCTGAGCTTCTGTTACCACAGTGCCATGCAAAGCAAGGAGTGCCTGTTTTCAAATGTTTTTGTTGAATTTCTGTGTTCACTATCTAAAGTTTTAAACATAAAATTTTGAAGTTTTTGATTAGATGAGATAAACTAACTGATTTGTCTTTCCTTAAGTAGGTAGAAGTAAAATATAACCCAGTTTTGCCCAAACTTTTATCATATCATGGAAAATATTGCTGCTTAATTCGATGCTGAAAAACAGTATGTTATCTTCCCCTGAAATCTATTTTGATCATTACCTAAATTCCCATTCAAGGTGGATAGATAAGAATACCATGCTGACATCAATCATCTGGATAGTCAGCATTTTGGAGACAGACTAGTGATGGGTTAAAGTTTTTATTTTTTGTTTATGTAAATTTTGTGTATTGGTAACAGGAATAGGTTAGAGATCACATTTTGGAAGAATTCTTGAATGTTAGTCAGATAAAACACCTCAGTTGTCATAATTTTTTAAATATCCCAAATTATTATTATTTGCCTACCAGTGGTATTTTATTCACCAATTTTTGCATCCATGTTTATATTTACAAATAAAGGTAATCTTGAATAGCTATCGGTATTCCCAGACTTCAGTATTTCACAACTGCTTCCAGGCCCTTGGTAGTGAATTTGACTTCATTCCCAATTCCTTCCATAGACCTTAGAGTTTACAGAATAAAATATACATACAGTGTTTGCCTTTTATCCCAGCACATTCCAGAAATATGTTTGAGAAGCTGAATCTCATAAAGCAGCTAATGTTTTCACATAAGAACAATGTTAAAACTGGTCAGGAACTCAACATAAAAAACATTGTATTAAGGGGTAATAATATTTTGCAAATAATCACTATAGAATCTCAGGGAATTAAAAATAATAAATATATTATCTAAGACATGAAATGATTCTTCGGGTACTTAATATTATCTAGTTTTTGGTGTACCAAACTTTATTCATTTTTATTAAAATGTCCCAATTATTTCCTAATCCACTTTCCTGCTGCGTTATTGTTTTCTTAATATTTTTGTTAATCCAGTTCACTTCATAAACTTTAACAATCCTTTAAAATTTTAATGAATTTATTTATTGTAGGAATTCAGTATTGATAATTTCAGTATTTGAAAATTTGCGAATGTACTTAATATCACTTTATAATGGTTAAAATGGTAAATTTTCATGTTGTATGTATTTTACTCTCAAAACAGACAACAATGACAATAAAAAACAGTTCAATGCCTGAGGATTTGGGAGCAAGAAGTTTTTTGACCACCTAGGTGTTACTACTTCATCTTGAATATCGTTGCAAGAGCCAACTTGTAGTTATAATTTCCCAGAGATAATTCTTATGTCCTTGATCTGCTCAGCAGCAAAGGAACTTCTCATAGGCCCTTGGGTTTGGGAGGGACAGAGCAAGTCTACCTTTGATTTACTCAGACCTAGAGAGTGAGGCTCTTCCAGATCCCAGTGAGTAATATGGAGGGAGGCTGTCTTCTTAGACTTCCCACTTCAGTGGGCCTTTCCTGGAGCCTGACTTTCCTGGAACCTGATTTAGCAAGTGAAACTTGCAAAATCAACCTTTTCATTCTCCTGGCTATGCTGTACTCTTAGTGTCTACTGTCTCTCTGGGCTCCTGCTTCCACTCAGATATCATTGTGATAATTCATGAGTGCTTAATCAGCAAGTCCAGGTATTTAGAGATCTTTAAATTTATTTCAGTATTTTCAGCTGTCTTGTGCAGGTGGATGGGTCTAAATGATCACTTGCAGCCTTATTACTGGAAATTGAAATCTATATAACCTTTGTTCTGGTGCTCCTTCATGCATGCAATTTGACTTTCTCTACATTTTTTTCTCCCTTTACTCTCTCTAGTCCCACCACAAAAATTCTTTCTATCCTTTCATCTCAGTTTCCTGAGAAGTGGAATCTCATTGTCTCAGTTCATCTTTTACCCCCAGGCCATGATGTATCTTAGGCCACCCAGAGACAGCCTGAACCAGGACAGCATAAAGCTGTAGTGGTGAGCAGGGTCTGGGCACTGGCAGCTTTTCATTTCAAAATGGAGCTTGAAAGTGCAACAGGTCCAATTTTCCACCAAGCCAGATGTCCACCAAACTGAAGCTTGAGAAACTTACATTTGCACAATGAAATGCACCTGCTGCCTGTTGACCAACCCTTCCTTGCCCCTCCTGTTTTCCTTCCCTGATATATAAACCCCTAGCTCTCATTGGAGGAGAGAGATGGATTTGAGGCTTGTATCCTGTCTCTCTGGCTGGTGTCACCTGGAAAGAGGCCTTCTTACCTGGCAATACTAGTTGTCTGGGTAATTGGCTTTCTGTGCAGCGAGCAATGAGACCTAGGTCAACCTCCTGGCATTTGGTAACAAACGGACAGGTGTAATGATTGGATATGATCAATGTACGTCCCAAAGCACTTCTCTATGCTTTTTGTTTCTTTAATCTACCTATTTGATATAGATAGAGTGGATATTTTCCCAGTATTTAAGTTGGGATTAACTAGTCTTGGAGTAGGTTAATGAATTGTCCACTTTTACAACACCTAAAGGAAAAAGCCAGGCCTAAACTCCAGTCTGTCTGTTGTGTGCCTGTTTCTTGGAGTTCTTGCTCTTAACACTGGGCTATGCCACTTATATTTGAAAGAAATCTGAAGGAATGAGTCAAAGTTGACTACTAGCCAGGAAGAAAGGGGGCAGAATTTATTCAGGGAACATTGAAAAGTCCATTGTAACTTCCTTATGTGGGTTAGGATTGGAAAAAAGAGGAGAGGAAAGAAAGCTGAGAGTGTGAAGATTGAATTTTGGAATTGATTTGTCAATTTCTCCAATTTCTATTATGCATTTAATTTTGTTTTTATTAGACCTAAAATGGACATTTTTGTTTCTTCTAGCCTTTCTCTAACTTAAGTGCTGTCCATATGTGATATTTTTATACTACATATGCATACAGGAAAATATATATTTAACAATTATATAGTATTTCATATATTTTTCATTCAAGTCCTATGTATTCTTGATAAATCTCTTTCAATGTTTTCTATTTGTGGCAAACAGACTCTTTTAGAAATTATATTTTCACCTTCTTATGTATGATAGCTAAATATAAGGATGAGTGTTATGGCTCCTCTGATAAGCCATCAATGATTTTCACTTGAATGGCAACTGGATGGTTCTCAGGGCATTTCATTAGCTTTCAGTGGATTCTGGGGCACTGGTAATAGATGTTGCTTGCTTAAATGAAGAGTGGATAACGGGATATCAATCAGCTCCACTCCTAAATGAGTGGCTCCTACATCACACCTCTAGCCCTTACCCTGTTACCCAACATGTGTTTTCCCCAAGCCCTACAAGAGAGGAAATCGTGTCTATTCTCAGGAGGGAGTTGGGAAGTTTTAGTTTTCCTCACTTGCATTTTCCTGAGTCTTTTAGCTGTGCACATGTGTCTTTCCTATTGATCTAGGGATTAAGTTTTTGAAACCTCAAATCCAATAATTATCTCCTTTGTTCATTCTTATTATTTTTGGATATATCATCCCTTCCTTAACACAATAAAATACAGACTGTCTAGAAACTGAAAGGAAGAAGACCTATGCAGTAGGAAAAAAAAGGCAAGGAAGAGGAGGAATAAAATTTTGAAGTATTATTTAGACTAAACCAGGAAAGGAAATTCCACAGAAAAAATACATTAGCCCTTTATTTATTCTTTTACTGAAAACAAAGGTATTCCTGTTACTACGATCATTATTTTCAAACAATACATGAATTGTACAAAAATGTCTTTCATACATGCAAGAATGTACAGTCACATCCTCTGTGTGCTAACACCTATGAATGACAATCACAGTTTCCCTCATTTTAACAGATTACCTATCATAGTGGAAGTATTAAGAAAATCTGGCTTCATAATCTTGCTAAATGGCCCTCTCTGCTAAGGACATGTGGACCCATACACTTGATCAGTGAGCCTTTGTTCAAAACTTACACGCACAAAATGTAGGTGCAAAGGATACCTTTTTCCTGCTTTCTAAAGGATGAGTACGTGAATACTCACTGAGGTAACAAGATTTCCAAATGCTAATTTCCCATAGTTGGAGTTCAAAAGGGATTAATGTGGGCACTAGAATTCCAGAAAGGGTGCTTGCAGAGATGATGCTGGAGTTCTGATAGAGTGGAAATGAAGCATGTCTCAGAACACATAGTAGGAAAGAACTTCTAGCTTGGGACACTCGAATCACAGTGTTTCCTTTGATAAAGAAGAAAGATGACAAAGAAGAAAGACGAGCATAGGGTATGTGCAGATGATAATGTGGATATAAGATAAGATATGGAACTATGAATATAAGGTGGTCATTCTGTATTCAAAGTGATGACCTAAAATCTTCTTTAAGAGAGTAGACATGTGATTAGGCTGGCAGACTCTGAGATTCAGAAGAAGATTAATATGCTAGTGGATTCATGAATGAGAGAAAAATAGAGAAAGAAATCAGAATAATATATTCACCCAACATAAGGGAGAAAGTGAAAGAACAAGGAGACAAGAAAAGGTGAGAAGTTTAGTGAAAGAGGATAAAAAAGTGTAGATTAAGCCAAATACTGCTTCATATATTACTTGTTATAATACTTTATTTCCCCCAATAGATAGAAAATCTCAAAAAACACCATTGAATATCCTTCTCTATTTTATAGTAAAATCATTAGTTACCATTTCTTAAGAACCTACTATGTGCCAGGTACCATGCTAGACTTCACAAATGTCTAAAGTAATCTCTACAACAAATCCACAGAGTATATGTTGGTATCTCCATTTTACGAGGGTGAAAATTTAACTCAAAGGGGTTAAACATACTATCCAAGCTCTTAGAGCAAGCATATGTTGGAGCTAAGATTGGAACTCAAATCCATCTGGCTATGTGTTCACTTCTCACCTTCTTAGCTGGGTGTAGTGAGTGTGGTGCTCTGTAAAGATTGGAGAGTGACTGAAAGGGATAGGCAGGAAGGAAGTCATCAAACATGCCTGTTTCATGCCACAGTTTCTGCTTTTAGCAACTGTAGTCTCGTCAAGAGATGCACCTGGTAGGCACAGCTGTGCACATACAAGTCACTTTCTCTTTGGAGAAAGAAACTCTGCAAAGAAACGCATAATAGATGTGTCCTTGTGGTGGCAATATGTCAGCAATGCCATTCTAAATCTGACCCATACATACTCTAACAACATCTAAGGACAGGTAAGACAAGGACTATCACTGATGATATGATTCTATACTAGAAAACCGTAAAGCCTCAGTCAAAAGCTCCTAGAACCGATAAATGACTTCAGTAAAGTTTCAGGATACAAAATCCATGTACAAATGTCAGTACCATTTCTATACACCAACAACTTTCCATCTGAGAGCCAAATCAAGAATGCAATCCCATTTACAATAGCCACAAAAAATAAAATACCTAGGAATGTATCTAACCAAGGAGTGAAAGATCTCTACAAGGAGAACTGCAAAACATTGCTGAAAGAAAGCAGAGATGATACAAACAAATGGAAAAACATTCCATGCTCATGGGTTGAAAAAATCAATATCATTATAATGGCCATACTGCACAAAACAATTTACAGATTCAATACTGTTTCTATCAAGCTACCAACATCATCTTTCACAGAACTAGAGAAAACAATTCTAAAATTCACATGGAACCAAGAAAGAGCCCAAATAGTCAAAGCAATCCTAAGCAAAAAGAACAAAGCAGGAGGCATCACATTACCTAACTTCAAACTATACTATAAGGCTACAGTAGCCAACACAGCATGGTACTGGCACAAAAACAGACACATAGACCAATGGAATTGAATAGACAAGCCAGAAATAAAGCTGCATAGCCACAGACATCTTATCTTTGACAAAATTGACAAAAATAAGCAAGGGGGAAAAATACTGCCTATTCAGTAAATGGCGCTGGGATAGCTGACTAGCCATATGCAGAAAAATGAAACTGGATCCCTACATTTCACCATATAAAAATTAACTCAAAATGGATTAAAGATTTAAATGTAAGCTCTCAAACTATAAGAACCCTAAAATAAAACCTAGGAAACACCATTCTGGACATCGGCCTTAGGAAAAAATTTATGACTAAGGCCTCAAAAGCAATTACGACAAAAACAAAAACTGACAAATGTGACCTAATTAAACTAAAGAGCTTCTGCACAGCAGAAGTAACCATGAACGGAGTAAACAGACAAACGTACAGCATGGGAGAAAATATTTGTAAACTATGCATCTGAAAAAGGTCTAATATCTAAAATCTGTAAAGAAATAAAACAATCAAATAAGCAAAAAACAAATAACTCCATTGAAATTGGGGCAAAATGCATGAATAGGCAAATCTCAAAAGAAGACATACAAGTGGCAAAAAAAATGAAAAAATACTCAACATCACTAATCTTTAAAGAAATGCAAATCAAACCCACAGTGCAATACCATCCCATACCAGTCAGAATGGCTACTATTAAAAAGTCAAAAAACAAAACAAAACAAAACAAAACAAATGCTGATGAGGTTGAGGAGAAAGGGGAAAAATTACACACTGTTGGTGGGAATGTAAATTAGTTCATCCGTTGTGGAAAGCAGTTTGGAGATTTGTCAAAGAGCTTAAAACGGAACTATCATTTGACCTAATAGTTCCATTACTGGGTATATATTCAAAAGAAAATAAATTGTTCTACCAAAAAGACCCATGCACTTCCCTGTTCATTGCAGCACTATTCAAAATACCAAAGATATGGAATCAACCTAGGTGCCCATCAACAGTGAATGGGATAAAGAAAATATGGGACATATATACCATGAAACACTACAGACCCATAAAAAAGAATGAAATCATGTCCTTTGCAGCACTATGAATGAAACTGGAGGCCATTATCCTAAGTGAATTAATACAGTAACAGAAAACTAAATACCATGTGTTGTCTCTTATAAGCTGGAGGTAAACGTTGGGTATTTATGGACATAAAGATGGTAACAATAGACACTGGAGACCACCAGAGCGGGGAGAGAGGGAGGTTTGGAAGGGTTCATTGAAAAACTAACTATTGGGTACTATGGCTCAGTACCTGGATGATGGGATCAATCATAGCCCAAACCTCAGCATCATACAATATCCCTAGGTAACAAATCATAGCCCAAACCTCAGCATCATGCAATATCCCTAGGTAACAAACCTGCACATGCACCCCCTGAATCTAAAATAAAAGTTGCAATTATAAAAAGAAAATATAGAAAGCTTCATGAGAAAAAAAAAAAAGAGTTGGCCACATGGAAGACATCAGCAACATTCAAAAAAAGAGTGTTAGAGGAGTAGGGGATAGGCTTTGGGATGGAGGTGGTTAAAGAGTGTGAGAGAAATGACCAAGTAGAAACAGAATTTTATATAACAATAGTCATTCTCACATACGGTAATTGTGAGGATTAACAAAATACACGCAGGGATAAGACAATAGCTGACACGTAATATGTGCTCGATAAATGAGAGCTATTATCATTTCATTTGAAGTTTCAGTGAAAAAAGATTCACTGTATTCTGGAGAAAATCCCAAATTATAAGAATGTATGATTGTACTGTTTATAATTTCAATATTTAGAGTTGGCATTCAGGACTTTAATATTGAAAACATATAAGCATTGTAACCTGTTTTACTAGAGGCCTCTTTTTGTATCTAATTGTAATTCAAATATAATTTCTATGTTTATTGCCTTCATTCCACACATACCTTTTCTAGATTTACTGTTTACAGCCCCTAAAGCTCTATTTCCACAAGTTTTTTCTTTGCCTTCTCTCTCTCAAATATTCAAAAGCCCTTCATAAGAGTCCCTTCTTTTAGTTATACCTGACCCTTACTTTCTTTTTCTGTTATTCCAATTCCTATCTTGAGGCGGAATTACCAAACATGGAGTAGTTAGTCCATTTTTTCAATCATGTACTTATTCCTCTATTTATTTTTTTAGTTCAAAAAATTTTTGAATGCTTGCTATCCTCCAGGTACTGCAGTAAGCTTAGAGCTACAAAAATGAGTTGTCCTACCAGAATTTCTGGAGTTTGTTTTCACCTTGAGGAGAAGACAATTATCTAATGGGACAGGTAATAACTCTAAGTGGTGATACGTACTAAAAAAGAAAATTGGAGCTCTTAGAGCACTAGTATGGGGAAACTGGGGAGATTTTCCTGAAAAAGTTATAGGTGAACCCTGAATGAACCAGTAGGCCCCACCTCATGGGTGAATACCGTGGGAAGCATTTGACTCCTGTAGTTTTGACACTTTGTTTCCCAGATCATCTTCCATGACACTTTTGAAGCCCCCAGAATTCCTCCAAACATCTGTCTTTAGCACTCACAAATGACTTTTATTTGAATAGCTTATTTATTTCTGTATCTTTTCAACATTTCAGCTGCATCTATTTTTCTTTTCCCCTACTTATGATTAATATTTGGCAACCTTTTCTGCTCAACATTCTCTAAACTTACATTTTTCTCTGCTTTTGAGTCTTTTATTTAAGAAATGCTTATGCATTCTGTTTTCCATTCACTTCATTTCTCCTTATTATCATTTTCTGGCTCAGTGCATTTACCGGCCAGCAGTTTCCCTTTGCATTTTTTTGGCTTCATTTGTACTTTTTTGGACTTTTTCTTCACCTATCAACCAATATAATAATATATCCTATTGCAGTAAATGTGTCAGATCATGTTTAGTAGTTAATTCCTTAATTTCCATAAAGGTGGTGATTTTCAAAATGCTCTCAGTGATTCTTCTACACTTGTCTTTGTCATTTTTAATTTGCTAAAACTGGCTAATAATCATTAATACAAATATCAAATCATCAAATCCAATGAACTCACCTTTTGCTTCCCCACAAAATCAAAGATCACATGTAAAGAATGTAAAGACTGGCATTAGTGCTCATGGAAAGAACATAAAGTTTTCAACCATCTCAAAGCATCAGTATTCATTTTCAGTGTGGTGCCTTATGATCCTTATGTTTATAACACTTCTCCGCTGGAATAAATCTTGTAGCTGATTATCACAGCAGTGGGCTTGGTGCCAAAAGCAATTCTGAGAATGGCATTCAATCAATGTGTAAACTAGTAAAATGCCAGGAACTTTTGGAAGACCAAGAAGGGTGATTAGTTATTGAAGAATAAACAATAGTAAAACACTGAGCATACTCTCTCAAACAGTGCAGAAAAGAATTTTCCATGAGTTAATATGAATATAGACCTGGTTGTATTTTAGAATGTGGGTTCCAACAGATGATTTATATTTTGTTATATTGTGGGAGAACGTTTAACTAGTACAAAGTATGTCATTTAGAGTTTAAAAGAAATAAACACTTCTGTTACTCAAAGTAATATGTTTAGAATACTGCCATCGACATATACTTTCATTTATAATTTAATAAGAAACTTGATATAGAAAAATATAAACAGTAATAAATCGATGAAAAGAAAACCACAGGAGCTGAAAACCTAGAATCGTGATTATTAACATTAGGCTAAACAGAGTGTTAAGATGCCATACTGTAATATATTTCAATAGAGAAAGAGCCTTCAGTATATTTAGTATATATATGGATGGCATTATCTAAAGTTCTGGAATAAATTCCATTTAGATTTTAGAATATTTTAAAATTTTAATAAACTCTTAATGGAAAAAAATCATTGCATGATGCTGCAGGTTCATAGTGTTCCAAAACTTAGGCTGGGAGATGGAAACATCCAAACTGAGAGAGAGGAAGAGGGCATATGCCCAACCAGCTATTCAGCCAAATCAACCTACTGCCAGTGGAAAAAGCATACATTTGTCTATTCTATCACTAATTGAAAATACTTTATTATAATCATTATTATTTGACATTTGGAAAATTATGTGAGCAACCATAGTTTCACATTCGGATTTTCAGAAAGAAATTGTCAGTTTTACTCTCGATTTCTGTAATGCAATGCCACTTATACAACATGGACACATGAAATGGGCCAGGACCGATCTATTCATTTGTAATATTTAAAATGTACATGCAAAGCACCACACAATGACTTTGCTTATGACAATCAATTTGAAAAGTAAAGATGGCAGAAATTAACCAATTATCCAATTTTTTCGTTATATTCTATTTTTAACTCTTAATTTTCCATTAGAGACATGCAGTGCACACATCCACTTGCACATACACATACACACATAAAGAAGAAACTTGTAGTGTCTTCATTACTGTCGAAGGAAATATTTTACCTATTTTTCCCTAAGGGTTCGTTTAGCAAAATAAGTTACAAATCTTTTAAAATAAAATTCTGTGCCTAAAAAAACATGAATTTTGCCAATACATGACAAAAATCAAGCTGAGATGACTTAAAACTGCATGTAAATGACCCTTGGTGGTATATATCACGGCGAGGTTTATGCACCACCGTGCACAATTCTGGAAAAGGTACAAAAGCAATATTTATGTAAAGTAATATTTTAGGAACCAGCATATTGACTCCAAGTTCCAAGACACACTTACATTTAAAACATTTAAAACCTTGCAAAATGTTTTCTGGCTTTCTAGGATTTGAGTATTGTCCTATCACATAAATTTGCTAAGTCCTAAAAGTTCATGTCATTAATCAATTTTTCGTGAATTCGATTGTACATGTCAGGTGTATGTCAGGTGCTCAGAGGAGGAAGGGAATTCAATCAGCATATGCTCACTCATTGACACTTACATAAAAGGAACATTTGCAGATGTTTTGATAATGGAAGGGTTCAAATCATTTGTCCTAAGGCAGTATTCGTAGGAATACTTTGATCAGTTGCACAGTGGTTAGATTATTTTCCCTGCAGAAATTACCACATGACCCCAAAGGACAAGAGAAATATTATGTGAGAAAATTGGAAAACATCCTATTGGCGTGTTTCAGCAAGTGGACCAGAATGAATTGTATTCAATCTGATTTCAACTACTTAATGTAATATGTTTAATGCCACAGTGAGATGAGGAAAGCCAACAGATAAAACCCACATAAATCATAAAAAATTGCCTCACTCCATCAATGTTCATCGACCTTTAATTGTAATATCTTTTCTTTAAAAAAGTTGTAGTTGCTAGTTTTCTTCACGATTATTAGCAGTTGCAGAGTGTTTTATGATTTACATACATAAACTGAACTCACTCAAAAACTAGAGGCAGATGTTCTTATCTCCTTTTCACAGATAGGGTACCAAATGTTCATTTAGGAATCATGACGTTTGTAAAATCACAAAGGTGGTGAGTTACAAAGCTGGGACACAGATGAAAATCATTTGTATATTCTGCACTGTCCTCCCCCATTAAAAATATTTCATCAGTTGTTTTTAGGAAAATGTTTTAGTAGGAACTTTAGGATTAATAATTGTTTTCTATTAGTCACAATATTGATAAAAGGATAGCATAGTAACTCTATTGGTCATTTTTCATGAACCAGTGTTGTAGATTGTAATCTCCATTTTTGCAGATGTAGAATTCATCCTCAGAGAGCAAATACCTTGCCTGAGTTTCTAAAGCTAGTGAGTAGCGGGGGCAACATTTGAACCCAGAACCTCTAACATCAGAATTTGCACTTTGAACAAAGCAAAGGTTTAAAATGAATGACACATGCCCATAAAGAGAAGAAGAATCTTGGTGTAATTTTTATAAAACTGTAATTTTTAAATGTGCCTGTGTTTTACCATATTTGATACTGAATATCTCTTTACCTGAAAAACATTTTTCTATATTCTTCCTCTATTTCAATAGGTTAGAGAGCACTGGAAAATACAGGACTACATTGCCTTTTTTGTACCAGACGGCTTTCATGCTATTATTTGAAAATATAATATAATAATACTTTAAGTCTCTATAGAGTGTAAACAATTTTGTCATAGGGTTTCATATTTAAAAGTTAATATTTGCTGTCAGCTACTACATATTCTGTAATTTCAAAAAATTCCAAGAAATGGGCAATACAGAATACTGAATGTTGATGCTTCCCTTTGACTCATAGTCACTGGTTCAGAAAGAAGCGTTTTAAAAAATGTTTATTCAGACAGAATTTTTTTACTCTCTACTTTCCCACTAAAGGCAGAACTCAGCCTTTTTTTCCCTAGGAGGTTTGGTTATGGGTTTTGTTGTTTTTTGGAACAGTTTTGATGAAAGAACATCATTATATTTGTAATCTCATATTATTGGAAAACAGAAAATGAATTTTTATGCTTTATCATTTCAAAGATTTTTCTAAAATGTTTCAAAATATATCTTTAGTTTGAGTTATTTCTTGGGGAGTACCTAAAACTTTTATTTCTAAGTAGGAGTAAAGTTCAAGTTTACAAATGAAGTCAAAAGCAAAGTGAGAAAATGACGTGGGGAATAGTGAAATACAAATGAGGGTAAATTAAAGCTCAATTCAATTTGTTTTTAACAGTTGAGTCCATTAACATGCAACTTCATGGTGACACTTCTTATAGTACTGCAAAGTCATCTTATTTCTAAGATGCAAAGCTTAAAACTTATTTATGTAAATTCCCCCCTTTGTTTGTGTCAACTTACTCAGCCAGTGAGTTTGACTCTGTAGATATCCATAACTAAATCCTTCATTTGGTTATAAATACCCATTACTAGTCATGGATCTTGTAAAACATAATACTGTCTTGCTGCTCAGAAGTTGATTTTACAAAATAAACGGTGACAATCTTTATGTTGCTACAGGATTTCAGCCATCTCTAAGAAAGGGTGCCATGTTTACTAAATACTCTTTATTGTATACGGATTTCATACAAAAAAAGGCTTTTACAGAAATGTTACTGTCGGGACTTGAAAAATCTATGGAAAATCTAATTTTCCTGAATTGCCTTAGTTTCTGATTTTAACAAAATGCAAGGATCAATATTATATTGCCTAATCTTATTTTATAATGTTTGTTTACATTATAGTCACTTCCAAATGACACCTCTTGAGGTTCGTGCTATGTCTTAAACAGTGGATCACATTGGCTGATTGAAATATTTGAAATTTTAGTAATTCTTTGTGTTTCCCCCTTGTTAAATGCTTTTATTTTGAGGGGGGTGGATCTTTTAAAAGTGTAAATGGTGATAAACTACTCATTTAAAATTTTTTATGTATTGCCTCAGATATCAATATTTGAAAAAATATATTTGAATAAACTGGAAATACAGGGAAGAGCAATGTCTAATTCATTACACTGGAGTTTGCCTACATCCCAGTGTAAAACTGTTTCTATGAAAATTGAAACACCTTTTATATTACTGAGCATGAAATTACTTCATAGTTGTTTTTGTTTCAACCTCTTCTTCAAATATTGCAATATAGTAAGAATGGATGTGGTGGCATCATTTTCAGGGTTATAGAAAGAAGAGCAGATGTTTAGACCTGAACCATGCAATGCACCTCTTTACATCTGCAACATGTAGCATATGCCTAATAAAATATGACATGATAATAGAAGTAATAAATTATATTGTCTGAATTCGATGACAATAGCTCTTCCCAAAGCTGACTACTTTGCACTCAGTAGGTGCAAAGATATATTTTATTACATGATTTATGAAAGGCTCAATTAATGTGGCTTTAGGACAGGTAAGATTCTGAAGCTACATAAACATTAATTCAGTAAAATACATATCAAGATTAGAAACTTTTAAAATTATTTATCCAGGTCTAGGGTACAGAGTATAGAATACTGCGGTATTATTTGTCATACCATTTAAGGATGACCATAATTAGTTACTATTTAAGTTCTAGGCAGAGTAGTTCCAGATAAGTCATAACATTCAACCTTTTGTTCACATTTGTTTTTCCACAATATTTGTGATAATTGTAACTTGGACCAGTCAGTCTAAGATTAGCATTTCAGAGATGCATAAAGTAAATTTCCCCCGCTTCCCTATGATAATCTTTTAAATATAATAAATAGTTTTTCTTCTGTCTCCTCTCACATAATCATTTCTACAAGGAAAATCTGATTCTTCTGTTTTTATCACAATAGGAGACTTACCAACTTACTTGATATTTATTTCTTATATATAGAAATATCGACTTATCAAAAATAAAAGCAAGCGCTTGGCTTTATCCAGTTTAACACTGTTATAAAGGCGGGAATTAGAAAAGGTATTTCAATGCTGTATCATTGGCACGTAGCCAGTAATCAGCAGATAGAGGAACATCGAAAAGAATTAGCAACACATTTATTAGACTTTTTAAATAATACAAAGGGAGGAAGAAAAAAAGATAAAACCAGGAAACTGAGAATTTAAAAGTAAAACAGTTTAAGTTTTATGGTTGGATGAAAGTGGAAGGGGAGTTTTCTCGTCTCGTTCTGTGCGATTCAGGCTTTCTGGAGCATGGCATTCTCTTCTGCGTCCCGTAGTTCATCAGAGACCTTTAAGACTGAGCAAAGACGAAAGAATGACCAAAACCATTAGAATCTTTGAAGCTTCTATTAATAATTTGAGAAATTATCAAAGATGTTGGGATGTTAAGCTCGAAGAACTGTAGGAGTTTAAAAGCCTTCTTCAAATAACAACTGGATTACAAACCTGGCATTATGAAAGTGTGTACTTGGGCACCCTTATCAGCCCTAGTTTACAGTTAAGAAAGCTGCAGCACAGAGAGATTAAGTAACGTGCCTGATGGTCACACAGTTAATGCCACAGGACTTTTCCTCTCAGCTTGAAAGAGCAACTTCAAGGAATGTATATCCCCAAATTTTTAAGAAGCAGTTTTCCCATTAATGAAGAAATGAAACTTATTCTAAATCTTTGCCACAACACACTTGGCTCCATTCACCCAGCTCGTGGCTTTTCTCTCAAGCATCACCTGCTGAACCTTACCTTATTTTACTTTGTTACTTTGTTTTTGAGCTTGCATAAGTTCTGCTGGTAAATGTTTGTGAAATTGTTCATGTTTTTGTTGCCTTAGATAGTAGAATTTACTGTAGTAGAATTTATTTTCTACTATAACAATTTTATACAGTAAAATAATTTTATAATTTTATGCATGTATAATATAGGGAAATAATATAATAATTTTACATATATAAATAGCCTTTGCACTCTTAGTCTCCACAACCTACACTCTGCTTTGGGGGCCGGGGGAGAGTGGTGAATTAGGGCTTGAAGAAGGACAGAGGATAATTTAGAAATGTAAAGAAAGCAGCGTTGCTCTGTTTAAAGAGGAGTTAGGAGGCCACAAACTCCGGCTCTGGAAAATTCTGAGCTTAGCAAAAGACAACTTTTGAATCACCAAATGTTGTTCTTGCCCCCCAAAAAGACCACATTTAATTAATCCAGGTAAATGCCTGTCTATTTATTATATTGCCAGGGCTAAAAAAAAAAAAAAAGGAAAGGAAAAAGGAATGTAATGGTCGTTCTGCTCCAGAGAATGTTAATTATTTATCCTGATGCAAACATAATTACCTGGCAATTCGTGGAAATCAAAAAATGTGGCATTAGACAGAATGAAATAATTAAAATATATTGATAATGAGCACACACTGCTATATTGACCCAACGATGGTTAAGATACCAAAGATGCGCTCTTCAGAAGGGTATTATTTTGTAATTAAAAAGAACTGTAGAAAAAGAAACTGAAGACATGATAATTATACAGTGCATTCAGCGTAGTTGTCAGTAGAAATGCCATTTAAGGAAAATAATACCATGTTAAAAAGAAGTTAATGTGGAGAAAAACCTGAAAAGGAACTTACTGTTGATACAAGTAGGATCAATTATATGTGTCTGGAAGGCAATAGTTATTTGTGATAGATTTTTAAATACTAGACACTGGAAATAGTTTCATGATCAGCATCTTGTTTTTATTGGAGGTGGAAGGTTCATCATTTCACATATTCATCATCACTGACCTTCCTTATCCAGGCTTTCTTCTCCAGAATCGACGCTATCACTCATGATCACAGAGTATATTTTTTTCTTGGTTCTTAAATTTGATGTTATTTGAGAGTGTCTGATGTTCCTCATCCATAGTAGATCTGTCATTGCCCTCATCATGCTGAGGGACATAGTACTGTTTATATTTTTAAGGGCAGAAAGGCTTGATTTGATCAATCCTGTGGGGAAAAAATAACTCAAAGTCATTCCTGGCATCAATCAAGGCAAAAATTCTTTCACTCTTTCAGCTTTCTTCCAGCTGGGTGGGCATCCTCTTGGTGGAAAGTACTTGCTACAAAAAGAATGAGTGGTTTGGACTAACCTACGTCTAGTCTTTTTGATGATTTTGAGATTAAGCCAAATATTTTCATTGACGAAAAACATGAAGAATTATAAACAGCTAGCCACGTATGTGGACAATCCTAACTGATCATTGAACATCGAGTTAAAGTGTTTAGAATTTTGATTGGGTATAGTGGCAGGAATTCAGAAATAATTTTGCATAGTCTGATATCCATATTTATTGCCGACTTGACATCAAGGCACAATAAAGAGATAAGCTTTCATTCCATTTAAATGGAGAATGCATTTTAAACTATCCCAAGTCTCTACATCTCTAGAGGAAAGCCTTCAAAATTTAAGACCAGTGTGTTGGTCTATCTGGTTCTAAGATAGACCTCATGACAGGCAGGCAGTTTTCAGAGGCAGGAATAAGAAGAACTATAGACTGATAAGATTTAACTCAGTCAGCCTAGGTCCTACAGTTTTTAAGACTTAAATGGCATATCTTTCAAATCAAGCCAATTCAGTAAATATTTAAGTGTTTCCTGTGTGTGAGGCACTCTTGGGATGGAATGGCAAGTTGGTCTCGTGGAGACACTCCCAGCATACTCCCTAGAGCATCCTCCCACACTGGGCGGAACCCATTAGTTTCCTCCTGCACTTTCAGGTCTCATCACAAATGTCGCTGCCAAATAAAAGGCTTCTCTCTCACTCTGCAAATGGCAGGGCTGCTTGCCCCTGCTTTCCATGGTTCATGGTTCCTCAGGTGCACCCTCACAGTTACGATATTATTTGCATGTTCACTGCACATTTCCTTGCTTGTTCACTGACCGTCTCTCTTCCTAGGCTACAAATTCCACCAGGACGTCTCTGTTGCAATTCCCATTCTGAACACCTGGAACAGAGATATAAATCAATAAATATTTATTAAGGAAGGAAGGAAAGGAGGGAGGGAGGCAGAGGTTAATAAAGTCAGGGAGATCATCTAGGACACAATTTAAGTATCTAGGCAACAAATTATCTGTGTCTCCAAAGGTACCTTATGGGGGAGGAAGACTTTCCTAAACTATCTCTTTCTAAATTTCATAAAATCTTGTCAAAAATATAACTCATTATACTTCATATCAACTTATATTCTTGCTCAAAGCCACCAAGACTATTAATAGACTAACAAATGCTTTTCTTAGGAGAAAGTACCTTGTATGCTTTTTATAATATTTTTTCTGATTATTAATGTATATTCAATGTAAAACATTTGAAAACTATATACAAATAAAAAGATGAAATCATAGTCCAATCCATAAGCCTGTCACCAAGAAATAGGGTGTTTTTTAGTACATTGGCATGTTTTTTTCATGTCTTTTTTCTATGCTTGTCTGTGTCATATATTTAGTTGAGACTGTGTAGTATATATGCAATTTGTTATTTAATTTTTTTCACTTAACATAATGACATAATTTTCTCCTACCAATAATCAGTCCTGTATTATTGGGTATTTATAGTATTTCCATTTTTTCAGCATTATATATGACACAATGAACCTAATATACCATGGAAAATTGGAGTATAATAAAAGTGTTTCCAACAAATTTAGGCTGCCATCATTATTATGTGCTTATATATCAGGTAAAACTGAATGCATGTCCTTCGACGTTCAGTTTTCCAGAAAAAACTAAACTGAAGTATCAATAAAAAGAAATGAATAACCAAAACCAGGAAAGTTGTGGCTACCATAACATGTTAAGTGTATGTCAAATGAAAAACATGATTTGAATTTGGCCTCTTTTGTTATTCCTAACTGCATGGCTTCATCCAAACAACAATACAGTTCAATATTTAGTGAAGAGATGTCTTGACATGTGATTTGAAGGCACAACTTTATTTTTATTTTGATTATTTTCCTTGTGTTTCAAATGAGGTTTATTGTGTGAGTGAGGGATAACCAGGAAAGGGCAAACGGAGCTGTGTTTTGCCCATTATATAGACACAGATTCCCCAAACTGTCTCCCTAGAATTTTTCCAGAGTCCTTAGTTCATCCTACTCTCCAATGACTAATTCTTTCCCCTTGCAAATCTTTGCCAAAGATGATTTTGTAGCCTGAACTGATAAGCCACTATGAAGGACATTCAGTAAGTTGAGAGTTCATCAATGCTGTAAAAACACCTTTGAAATGCACAAACCAGAAAGCTCATGTGTGTCAATAGACATTGAAGCTAGGAGGAAAAAAAAAAAAAGCAAAACAAAACAAAACAAAAAAACCTCCAAGCATTGGGTAGTATTTTTGACCCCAGCTGGTCAAATACAAGAACTTGCCTGTGGTGTTCATGAAGAATAAAATACAAATAGTTTATATTACATGAGGGTACCATAGATATGTTTATCTGATGGTGACTTTCATATGCATTTCAGCTGTGTAATCAAAGACAGGTACAAATAAACCCAAGATATGCCTGTGTATAGCTTCCTTGGTCTGTTTATTTGGGTGTTCCTCAGGGCCCCTAAACCCTTCGGAAGCTCCAGCATCCTGCATTTACTTAAAGTCACTGTTTCTCCACATCATGAGAAACAGGCTATGCTTGTCCTTAGAATCTGTCTCTTTCTAAGAAAGAACAATTTTAGAGAATGCCAGAGGACCAACATCTTGGTGATTAACCAGATTTGAAAAGCAAAGAAAGCTCACTAGGGTTTGAGAGTCTCTTAAGTGTTTCTCTACAAATGCTCAGTTAAGAAGTTCTATCCTTGTAGAGCTTTTCATTGCATTTCACGTGTAACAGGAGAAACCAAAGGAAGTTATGTGGGAAATAATTTCTTGCATTATAAGGACATTCTTCCTTTCATGGTAGTTATTGAAAAACTGAACATTAATTATTTAAACCCTTAACCCCAAACTTTTTGCTTTTAGTTGCAATAATTAATTCCAGTTAAACATCACACATTAAGCATAGAGGCAAAAAAAAAAAAAGGCAACTGAATGATCACAGTCATATTTAGTTTCCCAAATACCTCTGTAACCCTAATTAGTTTTTCATTAATGTGTTCTGTGGAATCTTTTTAAAAGAAGAGAAATGTCCTTATCTCTGTAGAGTTATATGTTGATTGCCGAAGGTGATTTTTCTGACGAATCCCACACATTCGTGGGAAACAATTTGTCTTTGTGTCAGAAGGAACTCCTTGAACAACTTGGGGTGAGGCTAGAGAACAGCAGCACATGTTTGCCTGAAGTCTTACCTGGAGATATGGCCGGGCTTATGTTACACAGGCTTCAGCTGTATAAATACATCATGCCATCTGCACATGGCAGGGGAATTGAGCCTGTGGAAGCTCAAGACCTGTGTCAGTGTTTTCACAGAAGGACTGTTTATGAACAGATGTTATGTGGTGTTTTTCACAGAAAATGGACTCTGGAGAGAGAAAATGTCTATCAATTACTGAGGTATTATGTATAACAGCAATTTTTAACCTTGAGAATACTTTTAAAGTTCTCGGTAAAATATTTTCAACTGTGGCCACTTTCTTTGTCTCAACGAGGATTCAACCTCCTGTCGTGGGCGCGCTTCCCATCTTTGGAGATCTCTCAGTTGGTGAGATTGTGTTCTGTCTGACACAAGGTACACTCAATGTTCTGATCCATTCATGACTGCAAAACCTTTCAATCTATGTAGAAACTGCTTGTCATTTTCTTCTCTTTTCTTTTCCTGAAAGGAAAAGACTTTAAAATCAAACTGTAGGATTGAATGACCATTTAGGTTTCCTTGTTATCATGGGTTCTTGATGTTTTTCATGTAAAAAGACATTGTAATTGATCTAAATGTTAATTATGCTCTGGACAATTAAGCATTCAGAGATCTACAAAATAAATTTATTCTCTATAGCATGCTTCCTAGATTAAATCTAAGACACTTACCATGAGGTGAAGGTCCAGAATGCTTCAGGGCCAGCACTCCAGAGATGGAATTATCTCCAACAGCCACACCAAGAGCACTGAAGCCCCTTTGTGACCTGTTGACAGATACCATGTTTTGCATAATATATATATTTTCATTTTCCCTTAGCTTTCTTATTATTTATTCAATAAATCCTTTTTTCTTGCTGACAGCAGTTGTATTTATGAAGCTAAATCCAACACAGCAAAATGTTCATCACTTTATAAACTAAATGCTAATGTTTTATTTATGTGCAATGAAGAAAGAAAAAAAGAACTGAATTGATGTTTACCTTACAAGCAGCACAAAAGTGCAGTACCATAATAGTGGAGTTCATAAGCATTCTGGCTTGTAATTTTGGGTGTCAACATTTGAATTGCAGAAAGAGTTTATGCAGACATAGCACGTACACAAGTGCAGTTTAGATCCACATCTATAAAAATAACATCTGTTTAAGCATACATTACATTTAAAAATAACTGTACAGTGATCAGCTGGTTAAGTACAGTTAACCAGATGTCATTTTAAAGGGCCAGATGGAACTATGAAACTAAGATTGAAAAATTAAAAAATACTGTGAAAGGTCAAACCAATTAAGCAACCTGTTTTGTTGGCATGTAACAGTTAAAAAGTAAGTTAAACTACTTAAGGAGTGAGCAATATGAAGATGTAGCAGTTAAAACCAGGTCTTGTTCCTCTGAGGACAAAGAGAAAAATCCAGGCTAGAGTTGCTCACTTACTGGAACTCAGGCCAACATCAGAAATGTGAATTTTCCTGTGGTTATCAGAGGCTGGGGAGTGGGAGGTTTGGGGAGATGTTGGCCCAAAAATAGAAAATTTCAGTTAGACAGGAGGAATAAGTCCAAGAGATCTATCGCACAACATGATGATTATAGTTAATAAAAATGTATTGTATACTTGAAAATTACTAAGAGAGTGGATTTTAAATGTTTTCTCCACAAAAAAAAAAAGATAAGTATGTGAGGTAATACATATGTTTGATTTAGCCATTCCACAATGCAATATTTCAAAACATCATGTTGTATACCATAAATACAAACAATTTTTATTTGCCAGTTAAAAAATTATTTTTTAAAAAAATTGAAAAATAAATGTGAATTTCTGTTGAGATGATTCAGAATTGTCTTCACTATATTTTAAATATATGTTTTCAAACAAAAATTAAAACTTCTGTTACAAAGTCACAGGACCCAATAAAATTCCCCAAAGTATAAGCTTTTCCCAAGTTAAGCATTTTAACATAACGGTGGATAAGACTAAACATATGAATATATGACTTAAGTAATAAATCTGATCCTTAAGAGTGAGAAATCTGATGATTTTCTAAGAAGCTCAAATTGATTATTTTTCTTTCCTCATGTTGGATATCACATGCAATGAAAAGACGAGGCAAATATTTATGGAATATCTATACTGAGGCAGGTTCTGTTACAAACATGTTCACATATATCAGAGGTCACAACGGGTGCCTCCCTCTGCTTATTTGGCCTGCAGATGTGTTTTGTTTGGCTTGCACAGTGCTTTAAATTTGAATTAATTGCCAAAAACTAAAAATTGTGAGGTTTCACATAAAAGTCCGGATTTCCAGCTTCCCGGAAAACCTGGCAACACCAGGTCCACATTTTTTCCATTGCAAAAACTCACTGGAGCCAAATAGGAACAGCTGCCTCTTTAGAGGGACAGAAAGTCTCAAGTTTGTCACAGACACCACCAGTCCCTTCAGATCAGAGACTGCATGCCAGTTGCCATTTACTGCCTTCTACCTAGCCCACTTTACTCAGAGTAACTTCGAGTTTCCAACTCTAATAGTCGTCAACTCCCTTAATCTCCACAGTCAACCTTATAAAGGGAGTACCGTTTGTTATTAATATTTTACAAAAAACTAGAGACAAGAGAATCCTACCAACTCCTCTGAGTCACACAGTTGGTAACTACCAGAGGCAGAATTCAAATTTGAGTCTGGTCTTTCTAATATTCCTAATATGTAAGTCTTTATACAGCCAAAGTATCAGAATTCTTATCTTTGATCATGTGTGGGGCAGCAGGCACTATTCATCAGAAATGAAATAAATAGATCTACTAGAAAATAATTGTTGACCATACACAGCAGACAATTTAGTGCTGACCTTTGTCCAAAGATGATTGAATGATTGAGAGTCAAGATGTGAAAGAACACAAGAATGCCAAAGAGATTCCATCCCCCCAGTTCGTGTCCTTCTGTTGCCTTTGCCTGTCCCACGTGCCAGAGCTGAGCGGGACTTTGAGGCTGTGTTTTAGCTAAGTGAGGAAAAGCTGAAGATTGGAAGGGAGAAAATAGTGGCTTGTGTCATAATGGACTTTTTTTTTGCATCAGGACTCATTTTTTTTCTTTTGGCAATACACGCTTCCTCCTGGAAGTTCTTACTATACTTTGTTTTCCAGCATTGACTTTTCTTACATTTTTCTACGGTAAATTAATAATAAAGAATGATATCTGCTAAGCAAGCTTTATTTTCCATCTAAATATGCATTTTCAAATTTCAAGCCTCTTTCTTTGTCTGTTGCCCTTGCTGCTTACTTAAATTTTAAGTGAAAACAGCCAATTTTTAAAAAATAAATTTATTAAGGAAAGCAGAGAGATAGATTAACGTACAGTTATGTCACTAAACCAGGATAAAGTTATATACATATATATCTTTGTATAGGGATCCAGATGCATGGCTGAAAAATAAGGCAATATTTACAGCAGGTTAGAGTCATGTGATCTTATTTAAATACAGCCATCGTTTTCCTGGAGGTGAAGCGGTTTTACATGGGGAAAGAGAATATAGTTTTAAAGAGAGAGGGAGGGAGAGACAGAGAGAAACAGAGAAGGAGAGAGAGAAAGAATAGAGAATAAACTCTAAGGGAAAGACAAATTTTGAGGACTGAAAAATGAAAGATTCCACCTAAACTTTTCTCATCCAGAATGTAACCCGTTAAAGAAAGATGTCAAATAATGCTTAACAGCCTTTTTTTAAAGCCTCTAGAAAGCCTATGTTAATAGGACACACTTGTGGTATTGATAGTTTGGTAAGAATCAGTGTCACTGGGTGCAGTTGAAATGCAACAAGAATATCCCAGAAGACACTACATACTAGCATTTTAAATATCATGAGTAAGCAATAGTTGGTGGTAAATATCTTGGAGTTAGTGCTGGGAAGAACTGACTCAGTAACTGTCTATGCAGGAGTAGCAATTCCTTGTCAAGAAAGAAAGAAAAGAAAAAGAAAAGGGGGGATTTACAAAAGAATGGGTTTGAGAGTAGAGAAGGAGTTAGAAGAGGACAGTTAGAAAAGAGGAATCAGAAAACCTATAAAGAAAATTCTCCTATACCAAGGACCTTCTATTCTGAATCCACTCCCTCCTCTTCAGTTAAATGAACTGTTAAAAGACCCAAACCAAAACTGCAGCTACTCAGCCAACAATAACTTGGGAAGTTAGAGCAGATGGCTCCACCTCTCCATCTGATTACAGCACATCCATAACCACCCCTCAGCTCACTCTCATAGCAACAGGGGAGGACAGGCACATTGAATGGCTGACACTCAAAGGAGGAGGCTGGCAAAGCCATGGCTTGGGTTTTTAGAGTTCAGGCTGATTTTACAGGCCTATTAATAACACATATGTTGACCACTCAGTTTTCTGATTTTGGGGACTGGCCTAGAAGCAAGCTGCTTTCCTCACCAAAACCCATTTCTTGCTGGTATGCCATCATACATGATTATGTAGCCCAAGGAAAGTTCTACTATTTTAGCTGAAAATATATATCACACATTCCTGAGGTTGTAGACATTGAAATTGAGCAGGGAAGAAAATATCAGCATTTGTTAAATGCCATGAACTCTTGAGCTATGGTTTCAGTCATTTGGGATGTCTTTCCCATGAAAAGATGAATAATGTCCAAAGATGAAGGGAAACGCAGTCTTCTCACCAAATCATGATTGGAGCACTGGTTCCATATATGGTTGCCTTTTGGGTCCCATGCAGCGCAAGCTGCAAAAACCTGCCACAATGCTGGTGGGCAATAGACAGCCAGCTATTGTGGCTGGAATTGGAAAAGCCAAAGATTTTAATCAGGGTGACCCAAAGCAGTCGGGGGTGGGGGTGGGTGGTGGTGGTTGATTTCTCCTGGAATGTTGAGTGCAGTCAGGTTCCAATTACTTATCTAAAGGCAACATTCTGGTGACCAACTTGAAGTACTTCTCTTATTAGGAAATGACAAAGATTTTCAGAGAGGAAAGAGCCATAACAGTAAGGTGGGATACATAGGTTGTTGATACCAGGGATTGAAAATATAAGAAGCCCCCAAACCCAAACAATTAATCAACAATGTGAGTAAGACAATAAGTGACTCTTGCTTCATTCATGTCAAGGGGCATCAAGGAGTGGTGGAGACTATGGCACAATGGATTACCACCAGAATGCCCTTTCTAAATTGGGTGGCCATAATCATAATTGCCCCAGCCACTGGGCCTGATGATACAAAGTTCTTTGCTTTTTGGGGGAGAAGACAGAATCTAGATTATTATATGGGACCTCCTAAATATTAACTGTTGACAACTAATTCTCTATATTTTTAAAATTAAACACTGAGCAGACAAATAAATACATCTCTTTGCTAATGCACCTTGGAGGCCTTTTTAGGACTTCTGGTTACATTTGGCATGCTTTCCTCTGGACATGTATGCAAAAATATAAGAGAACACAGATTAATAGAAAAGCCCCGAATTTGCTGATATAAGGACACAGGGTCAGGCCTCAACTTTGCATTACCGGCTGCACACCCTTGGGCAAGCCCATTGTTCACACCCACCCTCTGTCTCCTCATTTTTCAAAGGAGCAGTTATTTGTGTTTTATTATCAGTGAGACTAAAAAAACCTCATTGTCACCGACCCCAAGCTCTGTAATACCAGATATTATTTTGTTGGTCTTTTATTCTACATTTAGAACAAACCATTTAAAAGCAAATATGCCTAGGAAAGTTAACAAGGCAACTTCAATACTAAGTTCCAAGTGTGTAACAAAGCTTTAAAAGTGGTTTCAGAAGGAAGAAAGTAGTAGGTGGCTGAAGATGAGGGAATGTGACATCATCAGAGGAATACCAAAGGGTCTCTGAGGGTCCTGAAATCAAACCAACCATACCTTCACAAAGTACCTTAGAGCAGCCGTCCCCCTCCCAAATGTTATAAGGAATACTAATTTCCTGTGAATCAGTGTTGAGGAAAATAAAAGTCTGAAAGCTAAGTTAAGTGAATATTGCGACTGCAGGACTTTTCAGAGCCTTTCATTTTGCTTATATGCTGTGTGAATCTATAAAAGGAAGATATAGTATGTTGTATACCTAAGCCTTTGACCATTGAACCTTTGTTTATTTTTAAGAGACTAGCATTTCATCATACACATGTTCAAAAACATTGATCTATATGAAGAAGGTTGTAATGACTATACTCACTTTTAGCTTCAAACCCTATTTTCCCTCCATGCATTAGATTTTTCAGGGATTTCTAGGTTTTATTGTGTGTTAGGCCAAAAAAGGCATGCATTAAACATTTTGGTTTTGTTCTTTCCAAGTACATGAAATCAGCATCGGTATAAACTTAGCAGCTCAAAATTTTCTCATTCAGTCGTGTCTCTAAACTTCAGTCCTAGAGAGAAATGCCCTTATTTTTATGGCTTTTTAATCCTATCTTTCCAAGTGCACACTAACTGGATTAAAGCAAGATATTAATAATATTTCTAAAAATAATAATTTATACATAAGCCTTGAGCTGGGGCATTTTCCAGGTCTCCCACAAATTTAGACTTAATATAAATCTGAATTGCTTCTTAAAGAAAAGCACATCACTATTATTTTTCACTGTTGGCTTTTATACAAAGCAAGTTCCTGGTCAGAAAATATATATTTTTAAATTTAGACATCTGACATTGACATTAATATAGACATCAGGACGCATTCTAAATGTGATCACCAATGAACATCATAACATGCTTCCAATGTTATGGTCCTGTTTTGTTTAGAATTCCTAAAACTACTATTATTGACATCTGAGTCTTAATTTTGTTTTCCTTTAATTTAACTGATCTTCAAATAGTAAAGACTAAGCAAAACTGTTTTTAGCTGTATAGCCAGAATTTTTTGTCCCTAATATTACAGTTTTTAATAAACAGCCTTCTGTTCTATTGCCTCAATTGTTTTTGCAGTAATTGTTTAATTTTATTTTATGTGTATGCACATAATTACATTATTCATCAATCCACAAGTACCTGGTATTTGTCCATACATATATTTTCCCATATTTATTTTGCAAATGTGAGGCTTTCCATTTTTAAAAAAAAATAGATTCTGTGAGGGATATGTTTGAAAGGTATTTCATTAAAGTAAGTTGTTTCGTTTTCTATTTGTTTGATTTACCATACTCCTCTCTCCAGTAAAAGGAAGCTGAATTTATGTGGGCTTTTTATTAGGTCTAGTGTCATTGTAATCCTTTTCTTTCAATCATAATTTTTCCATAGACATGAAAGATTTTGGTAAAACATGCTGAACAGGGTGCTCGCTGTGAAACATGGGTAGCTTTTTCAAAACCTAAAACAGTAAGAGTACCCTGAGAATAGAACAAAAGAAATTAAAACGCTAGATATGCCACAGTTGTCTCATGCAGCAGTTAGAAATTTAATTATTTTATCTCGTAGAATAATGTGCCCTTCAGAAATCATTTTGGACTAGATGTTTCAAACCAATGATCTGTAGTTAATTATCTTTAATAACTGTTGCACATTATGGTTAGATCTATGTTTTTGCTAAACCAATTAATAATATCTTCATTAGTATAAAGACAAGGTAGCAGGATCCTTTCATTTTTCCCATTGAAAGAGTAGATATTTTAAACACTGTAATTTACTTTAGCCATACATTCCCAATGATATGACTAATTAATGAAACTTCAAAGACATAACTTCCAAAAAGCTACTTATTTTAAAGTCATTGTTGCACACTTAATGACATTAGGTTGGGGGCATTGCTGACACCCTAACTATCCATGTCCTGGAATTGACTAAATCGTTTAAACCACCAAAATGTTTAATGTTTTTAAAGAAGAAAGAAAAAAGAAAATTAATTGCATATTATCTCTTTTAAAGACCTGTTGATTATAGAAGAAAAGATTAAAAATGGATAGCCTCTCTTTGTCCTCAGTGGATGGCATGACCACAGGACAAAAACATTTCCTTTTTAGTTAAAAACATTTGCGGGCCCATAGGGCTTCTGCTGATTGTAAAGAAAAGTAAGATGACAGTGATGGTGGCTAAGCCCATCTTAGGTTGGCTTTCCCCTTCCTTTTGAGGTGGTGTTGACACTCATGGAAGGGGCAGCTGCAGCCGGGACACGTTCTCCAGCATGGTTCACTGTGGTCAATTCACCTCACTCTGATCTTGCTATGATGAAATCCATTCAGATGCATGGCACATTTAGATCAATTATTGAGAAGGGCCAAATTTTGGCTTTTGCTGTCTTGTTAGCTACATGTAGACAGAATTTTTTTTCGGTGGGGTCATGTTACTGCAGATAATTTCTTTGGGTTTTGGAGCATTTCACTCCCACAGCTATTTCAAAGCAGGAAACATGATTTTGAAATATTACTTAACACATATTTTAATATACCTAAAAATACTTGATAAGAAGTTTTTCTTGTGAGAATTAAATATAGCAAAAACTTAAATTTATTAATACATCCACCTTGTTAAAATTACTTGAGATGACTTACAGAAATATGCTCATCTGCAGTAAATAAAACTTGGGTAAAAAGATGAAAGAAAACCTAATATAAGTTCATTCTAGGCTTATTAGCTATTGAACACATGTTAAATGTCATTTATGATAGCAGAGGTGGGCCTGATTCTGGCCTTGTGGTGCCAAACAGCCAAAGCAAAGAGAGAATTGGCTGCATCCTGAAAGCTAATTCTCCAGAAAACCAGGAACTTCTACTTTTCCAGGCTAATCAAATCCAATAAGTTTGACTTTCTATTAATGACATGAAGAACATAATTGTTGAATCAAGAGGAACATTTCTATTCCTTTGGACAGAAACTTGCTAGGGGAAATAGAAGATCTCTCATAATTACATATGCTGAGTGGTGCAGACTTCTTACAAGGCAGAAGTAGAAAGTCAGTCATTCAAATACTTTGTATGTCATATGACTAAAATCTTATGGGGGTATAAGATAGGACGGAAAACCGTATTAATAGAAGATAATTCAGTGGAACTAATTTTAAAGGCTGGAAATTGGTTGGTGACCTATAGGCTTTAGTTCTGGCTATCACCAAAAAAAAAAAAAACTTCCACAGCTAAATCTTTTACAGATTCTTAAATTTGGAAGTTACCATAGTACTTATATAGCCTCTGGAAGAAAAAAGCACATAAAGCCAAAAACTGTCCAATTCCATAAAACATTTGGTGAAATCAGTTGTCAGAATGAATCTGCTTTTTGTTAATCTAGTAACTGAAGGCCTTTATGTCCAGAGTCCCTGTTGTGATCTTACTGCAAATGAGGAGAGAGATCAAGTTTTACAAGGAGGAAAGCATTCTATTTGTAATCTATACACATGTTGAAACCCTTTCTCCATACAGAAGTCAGAGCAATCATGTAAAATTCAAAATTCAGATCCAGCCATGTTACCCTCTATGTTAGTTGGAGTTTTACTGAGAAATAGAACCAAAAGGATGTATATGTATACATATGTATGAAAAAAGATTTATTTTGAGGAATTGGCCCATGAGATTACGGAGACTGAGAAATTCCCCAATCTGCCATTTTCAAGCTGGTGACCCGGGAAAGGCAAGGTTGTAATTCAGCCTGAGTCTGAAGGCCTGAGAACCGGAGAAGCAGATGGTGTAAATCCCATTCTGAGGGCACGAGATGACAAGATGAGATGCTCCAGCTACAACCCTGAGGCAGGAAAGAAGGGATGAATTCCTCCTTCCTTGGCTTTTGGTTCTGTTTAGACCCTCAACTGATGGGATGAAGCCCATCTACATTGAAGAGGGCAACCTACTTTACCGAGTCCACTGATTTGAATGCTAACCCCATCCAGAAATAATGTTTAATCTGGGCACCTTGTGGCACTCAGGATGACATGTAAAACTAACCATCACACTCCCCCAAACTAAATCCCCCAAACTGAAGCCAAAAGAAGGAACTTTTGGCTTCCTTCTGCCAATAAGGGAAGTACCAATACTTGGCTATCATTTCAAGGCCTGCCAGTATCTCTCTTCTGCCACTTTGGGGTAATCGCCAACCATGAACACCCTTGCCTGTGTTCTCACCTCCACATACTGGTCTGTGAGTCTTGCATTGAATCATGCTGTCTCTCAATTTGGGTACTTCTTTCCTGAGCTTTCCTGTCTTCTTGCTTTACCCAGCTAAGCCCTATTCATCTATCTGATCTCAACTTAAAAGCCACTTTCTCAGGGACTTCTCTGAGCACCTGCCCCATAGACCAGCTTAGATCCACTTTTCATATGTCCTCATAGCTCTCTCTACTAATTATCCTCCTCTTTCTTTTTCAAATGTTCCTCAAACATAGAGTTAATTATTCTTTGCCCTTCTCCTGGCATTATCTCTGTGAAAGTAGAGACTGCTGATTTCTACATCTGCAGCACCTCAAATGATGCCTAGCACATAGTAGGGCTCACTAAATATTCAAAAAATGAATGGTTGTCCCGACTACGGTGTCAACAATTTAGGAACTTTCTCTAGTGAGATACATTGAAACATCTTGGATAGAGGAATAAAATGAAGTTGTATTTCACTGGACTTAATTTATAGACTTTGGATAAGACAATGTTCATGTTACTATATTAGGAATGAAAACAAACTGACAAGACTTTCTTTTAGCACATTACTATAATCCCCACTAATCAAGGTACACCAACAAGTTGAACATTTCAAAGACCCTTCTCTACAAGCTAAAAGCTGCAAATGGAAAAAATCCCCATACATTCCTAAATGAAAACACACATCATGATTTTTCTCAGTATTTTTGTTATTCACTCGTCATTTCAGGAAAAAAGGACCTCCTCAATTCACGACGTTTAGTGGTTACCCCACCCTGCCTCTATTCTGTAACTGTTTTGTGAAAAATTACACGCAAAAAAAGTTGCTATACATTTGCAAATAGCTTTTTAAACCGGAGCTCTCTCCTGGGAATATGATCCTAATAGGATAGAGACAAGGCTAAGTTGCTGAATGCTGCTGGTCATTATTCTTTTGTTTCAACTCAAAGAAAACATGCACAAATCTCATAACTAGACTCCCGGGCATGTGTTTTTGCTTACTGCCTAATGTGGTTCTAATAATGCAAACATTCCAGCTAAGTAATGATGACACATCTACAGCTATAGATATTAGAAGCCTACGCAAGGGAAACATTTTGGGAAAGACAAAGGAGAAATACTTTCATTTAAATTTTCTTGATGCCATCATATTAGAACTCATTCCAGGCCCTGTGTTAGCATGAAAAAAAAATAGACTCTGAAGAAATATGAACTAAAGAGAAATTCTTTCAGTGTGTGTTTCAGAATTAGCCTCAAAATGTACTTGATTGAGAGTACATCTCACCTTTGTGGGTGCACATTCAAGAACTGGTAAATAAATTTTGGAAAATTCTTTTTTATTGTATCATTCATGGCTGAGTCAATGAATATATTTCTTGTGTAAAAACCTATTTTTGTTTAATTTAATCATTTTACAAGAAGTTGGATGCCAGCCTTTCCAGGGATCAACTTTGACTCGCAGGGAGACTGAGACTCCATCGGATAAGGTGACAGTATTAGATTTGGATTGGTTGCATTTCTCCCATTAGCCAATAGCTGCCATATTACTTCTCTCTTTCAAAGCCATGTGGTGTGAGTAGAAGTGCTCCTGCTCTTGGGGAATGCTTATGCCAATGTCTTAGTCCATTTGTGTTGCTATAAAGGAATACCAGAGGATAGAAAATTTATAAAGAAAACAGGTTTATTTTGCTTATGGTTCTGTAGGCTGTACAAAAGCAAGGCACCAGCATCTGCTTCTGGTGAGGGTTTCAGGCTGTTTCCACTCATGGTGAAAGTGAAAAAGGAGCCAGCATGTGCAGAGATTACATGGTGAGACAGAAAGCATGAGCAAGAAAGCAGGAGGTGCCAGGGCTCTTCTTAACAACCAGTTTTTGCAGGAGCTAATAGAATGAGAACTCACTCACCTCCCTTCTTCACCCCCTACCCAGATCCTAGGGAGAGCATTACTCTATTCATGAGGGATTCATCTCCATAACCCAAACACCTCCCATTAAACCCTATCTTCAACATTTGTGATCAAATTTCAACATGATACTAGGAGAGGTCAAACAAACCAAAGTGTAATAGCCAATCAGCATGTCTTTCCCCTAGGCCTCAGTGTTTGGTTAAAGCATAAGAATGTGACCTTATTGAGTCCATGAGACATGTCTTCACTGTTTGCAGACATTGTTGCTGCTAAAAGTGAAATCTCCCCCAAAAATAACATCATCACATGGAAGAGAGTAGAGCCCAGAGAATAGCAGAACAGGGCAGGATGATATCTGGATAAGCTTCACCTGACGCCAGTGTTAACTTTGAAATTCTGGTTATTTGAACCAATAAATTCTCCATTAATTTAACCCAGCTTAAGTTGCATTTACCTATACTTGCAGTGAAAGATTCCTAAAAGATATGGGAAGAGAATATCAAAAAATTCATTTAGAGTGCAATCCTTAAACTTTGGGGCTTAGGAATTTGGAAAACTGGCTGCCATCTTTTTTCCAATCCTACATATACCCTAATTTTCTGGTTCCATGAAACACCCAGCTACGTCCTTGTTTGTGAAGGTGCTCAGCAGGCTCCTTCTCATCCTTTAAGACCCAAGTCAAATATCACTTCCCATTTGAAGTTTCCATCAAACCTCTCCAGCATGATTCCCTACCCCAGGTTACCAAAAACCTTGTCATTATCATGAGCATGGTGCTTCTCACATAATCACTGAATTGTTTACATTTCTCTTCCTTCTCCTGATCTTTTGGAATAATGATCACTCTGCATGGTCACCTACCTTAGGCCAGGAACATTACATGCTTTCGTGCTAAGTCTCTGAATAAACCTGTTTATACAGAAGAGGAAACGAAGGCAGAAAAACAAATGGCTTCAAATTTTCTCAGAAGTAAAAGATAGCTGAGCCACTTGAATCCTTCCTAATTCCAAAACTACTGCTTTTTTTCTCTCTATCATGAAGGACTGGGTCCTATTCACTTTTACATTTTTGAAACTTACTCATTGTCTGATGTTAAACTGTAAGCTTCAAACATTCAGTTACTATTCCGGATGCAGCATTATCATAGCCCTGTTCCAAGTACTATACTCAGCACAGAAAATGCTTTCAATAAAATTTATTGAATGAACCAACTAGTAAATAATAAACATATTTTGCATGTGTTGAATACTCGCTCCAACATTTTTTAATGGTCTTTTGCGATGTGCCAGAGTACAACTAAACAGCAATGCCAATCACTGAAAAAAATAGGTGATACTGGTTCCTCAGTGGGATATCCAGGAAGTATTGAGGCACACAAAGCCATTGGTGCTGCTAGAAGAACCATTGAAAGGCTGTGTGATCATGGCTAGTTTACTTACCTGCTCTGAGCCTTCATTTTCTCATCTGTAAAAAGGAGATGATAATAACACAATCTATTGGTTGTGATGAGGCTATTATGAGAATGCAAGTGAAGTGCATAGCATATAATTAACACTCAATAATGCGAAAAATAAAAGATCACCATCTTACTGATGATGGCATGAATAACATCTTTGTGAAATAACTTAGAACTGAATTTTTGTTGTAAAAATAGGGGACCAGTACATTTATCAGTAGATCTTAAAACCTTCCCTACTATACCAAAAATGGAATAGGAATTTGGAAAATGACATTTACTTAAGGTTTGTCATGTTTCAGACCAAGAGAAAAATCAGGAAAATCACTAAACCCTGCTATGTAGCCTATGGAGAGTTGCTTAGTGTTTGGTAAGAATGTGGCATTATATTTATTTTATTTTCATTTTTCTGTATCCACTTCTCCTCACTCAGATCAAAGTATTTTACTAATAAAAAATAAGTAACTTAAATTTTAGATTATTTAGCAAAATTTAGATTATGTATTGTTTGGTTTCAGATGGTTTCACTGAAGGTGCTTTCCCGCCAGTGAAAAAAATATGATGATTCAATAGTGGCTACAAAATTATTGAAAATGGTATTCTAAGTCTTAGAGCCATTTATCTTATTACTTGATATGCTTTAAAATGTTTTTAATTACAAATCTAAATTTGCTTTTTCAATTTTAAATTAAAATCACCACCCAAAATTCTTAAGCCGTCTTTCTTTTAATGGATTGGTCAGACGTTTCTATTATTTATCCAACAGAAGAACAATGGGAAATTAGAAATTACAATACATTTATTAGTGCTTTGTCAACAAGAATTTATGTGATGTGTTGGAATGCTGAAACATTCTATTATGCTATTTCTGTGATATTGGTAGCTAGGTTTAAATTAAGCATCTACCTGAATGTTTGTTTGTATTAGAAATGTGTCCAATGAAAATATATTTTTCATGCCAAAATTTAAGAAGAAGGTGGTTTACACAAGCACGTTCTTAGCAGGAAGTCAAGCTGGACTTTTTCAATCCAGCCAAAATCAGAAAGCACTATAAATCTCCCTAGAAAACAAGTTTATAAACTCAAGTTATGTTTAAATAAACATTCTAAGTTAAAATGCTGGACTGAACCCCAGAATATGTCCAGTTTTTCTTATCACTGCTTCTCCGGTACTGCATTTAATTCTATGATAATTAACTGAGATTTTTAAAATTTTCTTGAAATATTGTGGCAAAATTATGTAGTGCCCATGGAACCCCTTGGATTTAAAAAAAAGTTAGAACATGATTCTGGTTAAACTCTATTACCGAATATTCAATTTCATTGCATTTCCTCCCATCTCCTGTTTGAGTATGTCAAGAATTTCTTGAACTATAGGGCATAATCACTTGAAGACTTTATGGATCTCCTTGGGTTAAAAAAATACTTTTTCTGACTAAATTTAAATAATTAGTATTTGATTATATCCCACCTCTATCCTGTACCCATTTTTGTCTGATTCTATTATTGACCAAGATACACATATTCACCACCAGCATAAATAAAAACTCAGTTCTTTTAAATTGTCCACAAGGCGGCAGTAAAACATCTTGCTTCCCCCCAATATCTTGAATTTCCAAGTATTCATTTTCCAAACATTTAGTATTATGTTTCCCTGAATAAAATTAAAAACTATTCTGCCTTTAAATTTCTACTTTGCCATTCCAATAGAATGTATTAGTAAATATGAGTTAGTCATCATGAGATACTTAATTTTCTCCTACAATAGATGAGTAGAAATCCTTCAAGTTTTGCTAACATAGATTGGTTATTTATATTGACAAGCAATACTCCTTTCCTGTTTTTCCGGGTTACAGCGGGCCTCTGTAAATTTTCTGATAAGAGAATTTGTTTCTGACCAATGCCAATATTAAGCTTGACATCTTGGTTTGTTTTTTTCTCACTAATTGTATTATGGAAAGGCAGCTTCACGGGTGATTTTTCTACTCAGAGTTTTCAAATGAAATGTAAAATCGGATGTTCCCATTTGTTTAGCAGACACCCTGACAAACCACTGCAGTACAGAAAAATACACTTTTAATAGGTTTTCTTCACAAGTGAGAAAACATCTAAAGATAGTCAAAATTGAAGGCTCAGTAGCAGTGCAGTACTCTAGTAGGAATCTCACCCGCAAATGGGTAGCTCCAATTGCTTTGGTGCTTTCGCTTACATGGTGTGGACCCAAATTGGAGACTACCTTCCATGACCTCATGTGTCAAACCAGTGAAGTGTACCTTGGAACACATGCCCCACACAGGAGAAGGGGCGGGGGACCTGGGGGATGGATGACCTTGTACTATTCACTGACTTACTGCTGCCAGAGCAATGGTTGCCCTGAGGGCGAGAGGCTGCCAAAGGCACCTCTGGCATAATCTGTCATCCCAGTAAATGCCTGCCATTCCTGAGAAAAACATGCAGGTGTGCATGCATTAGAGAAAGAGAGAGACAGAGAGAGAAGAGATGCTTTGGCAAAATAAATTTGAAACACAGGAGATCTAAGCTGCAGTCTTCATGCTGTCTGCATTCCTGTGAAAACTGCACGGAACTTGGCCCGAGCAAGATTGTGAGATTGAGTCCAGCATTTTGCCAATGCAGGCGTGGTGTGCTAGTGTGTGTGCATGTGCCTGTGTGTGTGTGTTTGTGATATCAAAGCAAATTATTTATGAAGTGTATTCATATGGCAAAATGCAAGACAGTCAGTAATACAGTTTCAGTTCTGTCCGTTGGTTCGTTTAAGATGCGTACTGCCTAATGCCATTAGAATTGAACATTGTTTTCCTAGTAATAAAAGACATGAAGTTCTTAGCAATTTGTGCCTTCAGAAGGATGATTTCCTATTTAAAATACTCTAAAGTAAAACATACATCACCCACATAGCACTTAATTTTTGAAAATGCATATACTTTTCTAACTAGCTACTCTAGGAAAATGTGCTGAATGATTTAATTTCATATTAAGGTGCAAATGTAGTACTGGATTTGCGTTGAGACACAAGTGTTTTGCCTCTGAGAGCAAAGCTTTCTGAAAGATTTTCACCACCAGATTCAAAACTACCGAATTCAACATCTGATAGTAATGACATGATTCTCTCACTTTAAGAAAAGCACATTGATTTTAGACATATTGAAACTCAGAAGTTTTAGAAGTGTGTTTGGGTTAAGGTTAAGTCGTCCTTGACAGTATTAAAAGAAAGGTTTGAATTGTTGAATAACCACCTTTCACCCATCCTTAATTGTAATTTAAATGACAATATGCTCTCAATCAATAGCTCTTTGTCACACTGTGAAGATCAAGGGATGAGATTTTACCCCATGAGTTTACAAGGCAAAAGCTCCTTGTTCACATCCCTAAAGATGTTGCATTAGAATACCTGTTCTCCAACAATTCGTCCTGGATAAAGGCATCTGAATCACATCTTAAAGGTGTAACATTAGAAAAAGTCAAAACCTTTGTTTCTGAAATTTGCTCCAAGCTAGATATCATAATAAAAATACCAATTTAAAAAGCTAAATTATTCTTATATGAATTTGACTAGTTTAACTTTAGTCATTTTGTTCTCATAGCTAATTTCTGTGCATTTGCTGAGTTCTGGGCACTGTGCTAGGCACATTTACATTAAGTTTCTTTATTCTTTGAGGAGTCAACCTCTGAGGTAGGACCTAGCATTTATCCCCATTGAACAGATGAAACTCAGAGATTGAGTCATGTTCCCTCGTCACACTGCTAGGGAAGGGAGAAGCTTTGACAAAATGAATTCTAAATGCACCTCTGAGCACTTAACAAGCCTCCTCAACTTTTCACATGATGAAAATTCAATGTGACTAAACACAACCACTTCTTTTCTCCCAAATCTCTCTATGTAGAAGTTTAAAAATATATCATAAGCACTTTGCTCATGTACTATTGTAATGTAAAACTACATTTAGCACTTATAGAATATACTTTATACATAGAAACAGGCACTTTTACTATTTTTCTCCTGCTTTCCAAGTAGAATGCATTTGAACACTGGCATATGCACTGCATTTTGTTATCATATTCATAGGGTGATATTGAATTTCCAGTCCAGCCAGGCTGTGCCTATTTAGGCTTAGATAAGATGGAGCCCACCTCTGTAGACACTGACCGATGAACTCATAATTAGCTCTGAACATGTAGGACCCCAGTCCACATGTTCCATAATTTTTAAGATTCCAACATCAACTTTAATATATGACCAGACAATTGTCATGTAAATGTTAAGAGATCCTTCAATTCTCTGCTAGTTGCCAAGGTTAATAATGGTGATTTTTGTAGAGTGTATACGATTTGTTGGGCTAGAGGGGACTTACTTGTCTTTGGGACTCATTTGCAAACCAAAAAAATGAAGTACTTTCCACCTATTCTAAAATGCATCTTTATACTCTCTATGAAGTAGTTACCATCATAACAATTTTACAGATGAGGAAAGAATCCAGAGATATTAAATAAGCAGCCAATGCCACAGTTAATAAGTGGCAGAGCTGGGATTCTACTTTATGTCTGCCTCATTTCAATGCCTGTGTTTTAAGGCCAAAGTTGACCTAGTCATTTACTCCTGTGTGTAGACTCTTCCCCTTCTAATTAGCAAAGTGCATTTTTATGGCGGTCACCCAGGATTGGGGTTGTGTTGGGAGACTAGAAGTCACTAGCATGTGCCCATTGACATCTCTATACCTTCTTAATGAAAGAAGCTGCTGGGGCTGCTCTTGAGGTATGACTACGGCTTGTAAAACAGTACACGTTCACGGTAAGAATGTCTAACTTAGGTGACTTCAGCATTACACAATTGGCAACTACAACCCCCCAAAAGGCATGAGGGAATTAGTTTTAATAGTGCCAGTCATTCCACCTGCCATTGCATGTGGAGTGAGAGTGAGGTGGGAGCTGGCAATCTGCTATTCCCTCAGCCAGTCTTGGCTAACTTGCCTTGTGAGTCTGTTGTTTAAAGATAAGTATTTAGCCATCATCATCATCATTAATAGTATCTTGAGAGAAAACATTTGCAATTTTTTCTTTTTTTGAGATGGAGTCTCACTCTGTTGCCCAGGCTGGAGTGCAGTGGCTCAATCTCGGCTCACTGCAACCTCCATCTCCTGGGCTCAAGCAATTCTCCTGCCTCAGCCTCCTGAGTAGCTGGGATTACAGGCACGCACAGCCGCATCCAGCTAATTTTTTGTATTTTTAGTAGAGACGGGGTTTCACCATGTTGCCCAGGCTGGTCTTGAATTCCTGACTTCAGGTTATCCACCCATCTCTCGGCCTCCCAAAGTGCTGGGATTACAGGAGTGAGCCACCGCACCTGGTCAATGTTTGCAATTTTAACACATCACAGAACAGAAGTGGCAGTTATATAATAAATACATTCATGAGCTTTCTATGATGTTTTCACCCACCCAAAGGCTGGATAAAATTTATAAAATTGTTTGTCTGTGGGAAGGAAAACATGTTGGGATGCTATACTGAGAGCACTCACATGTCATCTCCATGAACTCAGGCCACCTAACTAACAACAGACAAACTCTCATCAAGTAACACTTAACAAAGTGTGTGTGTGAGAGAAGGAGCGAATGCAACCAGGGCCACAATGCCTGAGAACTGTGATTGGACAGAGCCAAGACTGATTAAGAAGCTTACACAAGAAGCTTAAACAAGAGAAACTGCAAGTAAGTGTCCTGCAGTACCCCTGTGCCCAGAGCAGACATCGCTAATCAATCTTGCCTCTAAACATGCTAGGCCAGTGAGACTATTAATAATCCAGCTTTAGAGAAGTGTATGTTTCTATCTAATGTTGTCTGGTCTTAAGCCAGTTACTGGTCCAGTGCTCAGCTGAGTGGACAAGCTGTGAAGGGATTGGAGTTTGCTTACTGAAAGGGACAGCGACATGTTCTGTGATGCTCTGTGTTGCTGTAAAGAGATTAGACTGTTTGTTTTGTTAGAAACAGAGGTTAGAACAACAAAATGATAAACGGGGATTATTTTACATCATTGAAGTACATAAGAATAAGAAAAACACCTACCAAAAATATTGCAGAACACAATGCATGTGTGTCCATGTTTTGGGCCAGGGGAATGGGTTATGTTAAAATTGTGGGACTCTGGAGAGTTTCAGTTCCCTAGCCAATTGTATAGGGAAGGGAAGTCTTTAGCCTTCAGAAGCAATCATCGCCAAGAGGACACATCCCTCCATCCCCTATGACTTCCAAGACACATCAGACAAGAAATCTTCAACTTTGGAATAAAAACCGAAATCATCATCTCCCTCCTTCCCTTCTTTCTTCCCTTCTTTCCTTCCTTCCTCCCATCTCTCCACTCCTCCATCCTTCCATCCTTCCATTCCTCTTGCTTTCCCCAAGTGAAACAAGTGAAACACTCTGAGCTTTTGTTTCAGACTTGAGGAAATAGATATGGGGTGAGCATAAATCCTACCCCCCTACCCCCTCACTCCACCCACCCCATTCCAGATCTCTCCTGTTTTCTGCTTGAAAATCTTTTAAGGAAAAAAAAAAAAAAAAAGCTGGCAGTTCCACCCTGAGAAGGAAAAGGGTTTAAATGCAAATGAGAGTTCAAGGTAACATTTGAGTGTGAATGGGTTTCATTCAGAGAATGCCAATCACTCAGCCATCACAAATGATTGACAAGAATTCAGGGGCTCCTGGCACCCAAGGAGTGCCTATAAGAGGTGCGGAAAGAGGGCAGAGAAAGGTTAGAGGTGAAGAAGACACATTCTGTGCCTTTCAAATTTGTCCAAGGGTTAGACCCTTGGACTTTAGTTGGAAACGGAGCCTGAAAGCCATTAGGTTTCTAGGAATGGTGAAGATATATTTGTTTAACTTTCAATTGTTTCAGAATTTGTTTCTATAGTGAAGATCTCTTCTTTATCTTGAGACGACCCCCAAGAAACCCTCAACCAGTATCACCCCTTGATACTTGCACTTCACAGTCATTTAACTAGATTGTGCCTAGACCCATTCTGGGATGCATGGCAGGTCATTTGGGGTAATTCTCACTTTTCATCTGAACAGCTACACATCACTATGCTAAAAATGAACCAACCCCTCTCACATTGTCAGGAGTCAAATTGATTTGTCTGTCAAGGCTGTCATAAAAGTCTGTGGCTCTGCAAGAGCATTCAGATTTTGCTTTCTTAATGTCTGAAATATTGGAAAAAACATGTGGATTATTCATGGAAAACTGCAACCCCTGTGTGTTTTCTCCTCTCTTGGTCATCTTCATTATGAGTTGGTTTTGGCTTAAGGCATGCAAAATGAAGCCAGAATCTTTCAAAGCATACTCTATCTGGGAAGGTAAGACATTGGTGAAAACTAATGTATTCCAAATGAAAAACGAAAGCAGAATTTCAGACTATCTACTGTTTCGAATCTAAACCCTTCCTTTTTCTATTAATTGCAATTCTCTAAATATTTACTGAACATCTCCTATTTGTCAAGTGTGAGAGATTCCCAAATGAACTATATAAATATGACTTCTGTTCTCATGTGGCTTATTAGATCAGAAAATGTAGTTGACTGCTGCAACTTCAAAGACATATTTTTTTGGGAAGAGGCACATTCCTACTTGAAGTTCAGCATTGAAATTGGTTCCCTATTGGGGACCCCATTACATGGCACTGTTCACACATCACTCTCACTTGGAGAAACAATACTCTCCTACTCAAACCAAACTCCTTCTTTGTCTGATGATTCCCCAAACAATTCCTCTACCCATGTTAACTAAGTTAGTGTTATTCTGACTCTAAAACGGAATAACGATCTTTTCACAATTCACCAAAATAAGTTAAGCATATCGTTGAAATTGTCTGAAGTGAAACTTCCTCTCATCCATGGATTTCCTAAATGACTGGAACCCCCCTGTCTGCTAATAAGCAATTTATAAAATTATCTAAGTTTGCAACCAATACTGGGCATAAAGTGACTGAAGGGTGACTAAACAGAGTATTGTTTCTCCAAGTAAGTGATGTGTGAACAGTGCCATGTAACAGAGTGCCCCAATATAGAACCAATTTCAATGCTGAATTTCAAGTAGGAATGTGCCTCTTCCCAAAAATATATCTTTGAATAATCTTCCCTTTACAAAGATCATAGGTGGATGAGAAGAAATTCAATTTCTTAAAAGGAGTGCAAGTTTTATCTCATTTCATTATCTTGACAATCAATAGAGGCAAGAGACAGATAAATCCTAGGCAGACAAGGGAGGGTCCCTACTGAGACCCCACTTTCAAGCCAAAGACAGTTTAAAGCCTGAAAGCCAAGTTACAAGTCACATCCATGGACCAGATTGAGAACCTGTCTTCCTATTTGGCATGCTTTCCATTGGCTGGCAGTTGGTAGATGAAGCTTGCCATCCTCCAACTGTAGCCATCCTGAGGACCAAAAGATGTATTCCTGAGAGGTGGCCCATTCTATTTCTGCAGAAGAATATTGAGATTTTATTTCTCTTATGGAGCCCTCCCACATTAGAGGGGCTTCAAGTGGATCAGAAATCTAGGGCCCTCTCACTGCTGATTTAGCTGCTTGGTCAGCCAACCTATTTCCCTCGGCTATTTCATACGTTCCCTTTGGGTGGCCTTTACAATGTATTACTGCCACTTCCCATGGGAGTAAAACTGAGGATAATAGTCTATTAGTTTCCTGATGGTATTTAATGGGAGACCCATTAGCTGTGAGGAAGTTCCTCTCTTTCCAGATGGTGGCATGGACACGGAGGACTAGAAAAGCATACTTAGAATCAATATAAATGTTAACTGCTTTCCTCTTGCCCAGGTAAGTGAGCTCTTGTGCCTGAGGAGACAGATGTGTTCTCAACAATATCATTCAGGGTAATTATTGCATACCCTGCTTTATGGATCACTTGTTCTACAAAGGAAGTTCTGTCTGTAAAGAGAGTCCAGTCTGAGTTCTCTAAGGGGTTTTCCTTGAGGTCCTCTCTGGCTGCATAGGTTTGAACTACTATGTTTGCAGTTATGTTCAAGCTCCCCAGCTTCCTCTGGGAGGAAGGTGGCTGGGTTTATGGAGAGACAGGTTCTTAATTGGACTGCAGATCCCTCTAATAGTACAGCTTGATGTTTGAGGAGGTGGTTATCCATCAGCCAGAAACTCCCCTTAGAAGACAGCAGTTCAGCCACATTATGTACAGTATAAGAGATTGTTATTCCCCATGGTTAGTAGTCTCTGGTAGCAGCAGGGCTACTGCTGCAACTGCCTGGATGCAGGTAAGCCATCTTTTAGCTATCAAATCAAGCTCCTTACTTAAGTAGCCTACAGGCTGCTGGGCTGGACCTCAGGCCTGAGTTAGAACTCCCAGGGCCATTCCCTTCCTTTATGACACAAAAATTAAATGTCTTCCCTATGGGAAGACTAAGGGCTGGTGCCTCAAGCAAGTCTTGTTTTAATTGGTCAAAGGCCTTTTTAGCCTCTGGTTCCCAAATTAGGGAGTGTGTTTTAGCTGCCTGAGTCTCCTTTATCAGGTGATATAAGGGACAAGCTACTTCACTGTAGCCAGGTATCCATAGTCTGCAGAATCCTGTAATGCCCAAGAATCCCCTCAGTTGCTTGAGGGTTTGGGGGAGGGGAAAGGAGGAGATGCGCTGAATCCTTTCTTTGCCCAATGCCCTTGTCCCTTATGACAAGACCAGACCTAGACACTTCACTGAAGTCTGACAGAGCTGAGCCTTAGATTTTGAGACCTTATAGCCTCTGTTATCCAGAAAATTAAGAAGAGCCTTACTACCCTCCTGAGAGATTTCCTTAGTTTGGGCACAGAGGAGAATGTCACCTATGTATTGTAAAACTTTAACCTGAGGATAAAAGAATTCAGAGAGGTCTTTGGACAATGCCTGCCCAAACAGGTGGGGGCTTTCTCAGAATCTCTGAGGTAACACCATCCAGGTTAGCTGGGTGGTCTGGCTGGAGGAATCCTCGAATATGCAAACAAATACTGTGAGTTGAGGTGTAACAGTATGCAGAAAAAGGCTTCTTTTAGGTCTAGAGCTGTGAACCACTAAGTTCCTTCAGGTATTGGAGGTAGCTGGGTTTAGGGATTGGGAGCCACTGGGTGAATTGGAACCACAGCTTTATTAACAAGGCAGAGGTCTTGGACCAGTCTCTCTTCCCCATTGGGTTTCTGTACCTCCAATACTAGGGTATTACAAGAGCTGTTGCAGGGTTTGAGGAGGCCCTGCATCCTCAAGTTATCAATGATGGCTTCCAGTTCTTTCCTATAATAACTTCTGATTTCAGGGGATATTGTCTCTGGTTAGGGAAGGAGGTTAAGGTGGATCCAGACCTGTGTGGCAGTTGTGACTCGGCCAATTTTCCCTTGAGTTGCCCAAACTTCTGGGTTAAGATCGGTCTCCTCTAGGGGGAGACAAAGAGTCTGTCCTGGAGCCATAAGGATAGTGGTTCCCACATGAGCCAAAAATATCCCTACCCAACAGGCATGATTAAAAAGACATGGGTAAACAAGAGGTCTCCCCAACTAAAACTAAGGGCCTGAGAAAAATATTGAGCTAAAGGCTTTCCTGAGATGCCCCTCATGGTCATAAGAGAGGAGAGGAGCCCAGATTGTAGAGGAGAACTGAAAAGCTTGCTCCAGTGTCCAGGAGGAGCTCCGCTTTCCTCCCTTTGACTTCCAGAATCACCTGAGGCTCCTGTATGGTTATGGTGGTCTAGACCACTGGAGCCAGGGAGAGGATCCCTGAGACCCATCAGTCCTGCTGGACCATTTGGGAGACTGGCTCTGGGCCTGGTGACCTGTGTCTCCAGGGACAGCCCACCCTCCAGTGGTCCCCACTGCAGATTGGACAGGGTCAAGGTGGCTTCCTCATGCTGTCTAGATAGTCCTTCCTAAAATAGCCTGGCTTGTCACATTTGTAGCAGTTAACAGGTACATCCCAGGGATTCTGGGATTTGTCTTTTTTCTCTCTCTTGGGCCTCCTCCCTATCTCTGTTTTAAAAGACCAAGGTGGCCACTTTCAGGAGGCTCTCTAAAACACTATATGGTCCTATGGCCTGTTTCTGCAGCTTCATCCTGATATTAGGGGCTGCCTAAGTAATAAATTTATCCTTTGGAATTAGTTGTCCCTCGACTAAATCGGGAGATAGAGAGGTGTGCTTTACCAAGGCCCCTCTTAGCCTTTCCAGGAAGGCAGTTGGATTCTCATCTAATCCCTGGTCTATCATGGATAGTTGGAAGTAGTTGAGAGGCTTAGTTCTAGTCCTTTGTAAGCTTTCCAGCATGCACACCTGAAAGTGTTTCTTCTTCCATTCTCCCAATTCATCACTGGGATTCCATTTAGGGTCCTCCAATGGTACTGCTACTTTTCCAGTTGTATAAGGCTCTTCCCCTTTCCTAACACTATATGAGAGACAAAGCTTATCCCCAAATTTCTCTGCCACTTGCAGAGTGGGCTGCTTCTCAGTGTTAGTCAGTGTTTAATTCAAAAGTAACATAACATCTTTCCAGGAGAGTTCAAATACTTGGGTTAAATTCTGGAAAGCCTCTATATACCTGTCAGGGTCATCTGAAAATTTGCCAAGATCCCCCTTAATTTGCCTGAAGTCCTGTAGAGAGAAGGGCACCTGGATCTTATTGGGGCCAGATTCCCCAGGCATCTGTTGGAGGAGCAAGAGTGAGACTGGGTCTTGTCTAGGGTGAAGATTTCTAGGAGGGGGCAAAAAGAGAGAGAAACTGGATAGGGAGGACAGGGTGGACCCAGAGAAGAGCAGGGCCAAAGGGAGCTGGCTCCCCTGCTGGAGGTGCCTCTGGAGTTTGTTTCTCTAGTACCCTGGGATTGCCCGTTGTAGCCTCTCCTGAGATGGCCGGTAGGAGGGCTGGATCAATCCTACAGTCTCAGTAAAGATCTGAATTTCCCTGCAAGGCAAAGAAAGCCTGCATATATGGGACCTCAGACCATCTGCCCTCAGATTTACAGAAAAGGTCCAACTGCAGGATGATGTTGAAATGAATGGTTCCTTCCTAAGGCCAAGCCAGTCCTTTCTGCAAATTATAATTTGGTCAAACCCTTTGTGCAAAGGGCTATAAGGCATTTTTTCCCCAGAGTCTGAGTGTCAAAGCATTCCCAGTGATTCAGGATACACTCCAGAGGAGTGTAGACTGAAGATGGTTGATATCCCATCTGAAAGAGAGAGAAAAAGACATCCCTTAGATCCTTTATCTCTTTCACCTCTTCTCAGGGGTATGTAAGGGAGAGGAAAAAAGGGTGTCCCTGTTTTTTTCTTCCATCTTTTTATCCCTGAGTTCTGGAGACCTAGGTGGGTGCTGCCCATGGGTATCAGTGTGACCCTCCCCCAAGAAGCAGGGAGTCTAGAGGGTGGGAATTATTTGCACTTACCTCACACTGCCTATCCTCCCTGCTGTTGGCAACCTTTGAGTTCCCTAGACCTCATCTATGCCATGGATACGAGCACGGCCTCCTTCCCTGAAGTGGAGGCTGAATTGGCAGGAATTAGTCCTGCCCATCTACACTGTGCCCCTTGACTTCCATTGTTATCTGCCTTTGGATCCCTCAGATCTAGTTTTCCTTTATAGGGCTTCAACCTGAAGCTTGGAATTGAGTTTGAGACAAAAAGGGCCTCAGGAGAGTGCATGGATTCATTTAAATTAAGTTCCAGGAGGCCCTTGTCAAATTTGCAGCCAGCAGCCAGTGGGCTGCTCCTCCACTGCTTCCCTATCATAAGCAGAGTGCTAAGGTAAAGCTGTGGAACCAGGCCCTCATCAAACAAGGGAGAGAATAAAAGTCTCATGAATTGGGGGCCTGGCCTAGTAAGATGCCTCCCAAAAGGAAAAAAAAAAAAAAAAAACACAGAAAACCTCACATGTAGAAAAGCTCCCTGTATTTGTAGGGCTATGTGAACTCCTGACATGGGGGAAAAAAGGAAAAATCAAAAAAACAACTTAAGTGCGGGGGGAAAGGTGCCTGACGGGGAAAGACTCTTGCTCTATGTAAACGGGTTCCTTCAACAGGAAAAAAAAAGCTCCTAATCCCTGTATCATCCTTGCCTCTAAGAAGAGACAGAAACTGCATTGTTCTGAATTGCATATCTGATGGCTGGGCCAAATATTCATTCTACCCAGTAATATCTATGGTTTGCAGCAACACACCCTTAACAGTATGAAAGGAGAGATAGGAGCCATTTTAATCCATGAAAGAAAGATGAAAAAATACCATTGAAAAGTCTGGGGGTCTTGGCCAATGCCCTAACAAGTGGTCAGGGACCAGAGCTGGTCTGGGGGCCTTATAACAACACTGAGGTGTGGCCTTTGCCAGATGCCTTCAGTTGCTGCAGGACCTTATTCTGATCCCACATGACAGCTAGACCTCTGTGAGGAGAAACAAAGCCAACATCCTTTCACCTGAAAGAGAAAGGCGGCGGGGGCAGGGTCACATCCTGTCCTCTGTACCTGAGCCATTCACTCTTAACTGATGAATCAGAGTTTCAGTGCTTCATCTGCCTTCAGAAGAAAGTCTGAGGACAAGAAGTCTTGGGAAAAAAGTGAAGAGTCAGGTCCGCATTCGCTCACCCTTCCAATGATCCCAGATGAACCCCCAGAAATGACACAGAATTTTTCTTGGCCCCTTTGCCAGACTTGCAATAGGTGGGGCCTCATCTACTTGGCCTGCCACTCTCAGCCCGTCAAGAGGGAACACATGAATGAGTGAGTGCAGGGTCCGGACGACCACTGCAAGTGCTGACACAGGAGCAAGCTCTGTGCAGGTTCTGCAGCCAGACTAAGCATGTCTCCCAAGGGGAATACAACAATGCCCAGGCAGGGGTTCCCACAACTCTAAAGCCCCAGAGGAGGTGTTACAGTGTGCTAATTAGCTCTTTTAGTTTCACCATCCACAGCCCAATGGAGAGCAGATTGTTAGTAGCTCAGTCAGCCTCTTGCCCCACTCTGGCCCATGGCTCCAGGACTGGCATGCCTCCAAGACTGGCTTGGCTCCACCGCTGCTTATGTTGCATGGGGCGGCTGCCCTCTGCCAGTGAGGGCAGAGGGCCACTGTTACAGCATTTCTGGGTACCCATGTTTGGTGGGTCCTGAGCTATTGTCTTGCATCCAAGAAGAATGAGGTCATGCTGACAATTGAAGGGTGGTGAAGGGAGAGAATTTTATTGAGCAACGCAACAGCTCTCAGTCGAGAGAGAATGGGAAGGTCGGGTCATCTCTCCCGAAGTCAGGTCATCTTTCCAGTGTGGCTGAGTCTGGGGTTTTTGTAGGCACAGGATAAAAGAGTGTGTGCTGATTGGTCTGTGAGTATGCAAAAAAGGTTAAAACAAAAGCATCAATCAAAGGCAGGCACAGTGTAAATACAATTAGGGAGGGGTAGGTATACATAAAATAGGTGAAGGGTGGGGATCAATCAAAAGAAAGTGTGCCAAACAGGAAGACATGTTCTCAATCCAGTTCATGGATTTGGCTTGTAGCTTGGTCTTCAGGCTTTAAACTGTCTTTCGCTTGAAGGTGGGGTTTCACTGGGGATGCACTCCTGCCTGCCTAGGATTTCTCTGCCTCCTGCCTCTGTCACAATTATATAAAACTATTATTATCCCCATTTTACAGATGAGGGCAATGAGGCACAGGTAGGTTGGGTACATTTTGCCCCAGATCACATCATGAATGAGTGACAGGGCCAGGATGTGCACCCATGCACTGAGGGGTGAAATGAATCCTGCTCAGATTGGACCTGGTTCTTATCTATGAATGTGTATTAGAATTGTCTGAGGAGCTTTTCCAAAATGCTTTTACCTGGACTCGATCCCTGTGGATTCTGATTTAATTGATTGGAACTAGGTAAGAGCACATTTTAAGAAAGTGTTAGAGAGAGAACTACAGCAATTGACACAACCAGGTTTCTTTTTTTTATATGTAGGGAAATAAAGCTTTCTAAATAAATCTGTTGGCTAAATATTCAGAACATCATTCAGAACACAAACATTTTACTTTGGGTAAGTGTATAATCAGAGGTAGAATCTTCTAATAAAGGCCTTGGGGTAAGAAGAAGGCTTTCTGAGACAGATCAGATAATCACATGGCACCAGCACAGTTTGGTCCACAGAAGGGCAACTAGATCCTACCACACCTGCCAGCAACCACAACACAAGGTATACTGGGTGACCTTTTCCACATGGTCCTCTGAGTGCAGAATAGACTTCACAGCAAAGTCACTGTGCATTCCTTAGCATGTAGTGTTCATCTATTGCAAGAATATACTCTATGCCAATTCTCTACATCAGTTATGGGTTCAGTTATTTTCTTTAAAAATTATGGAAGAGGCAGATCACAAGGTCAGGAGATCGAGACCATCCTGGCTAACATGGTGAAACCCCATCTCCACTAAAAATACAAAATAATTAGCCGGGAATGGTACAGGCGCCTGTGTCCCAGCTACTTGGGAGGCTGAGGCAGGAGAATGGCGTGAACCCAGGAGGTGGAGCTTGCAATGAGCCGCGATCGTGCCACTGCACTCCAGCCTGGGCAAGAGAGTGAGACTCCTTCTCAAAAAAAAAAAAAAAAAAAAAAAAATTTTTGGAAGAAAACATGTTTGAGGTATAATTTTATAACATAAAATTATAAACAAGTTTAAACTTCCTATTCAACTATCAGCCAAGATTTTAGTACTATCTCAGCCACACTAAATGTTACAGGTGCTCTAAGTAAACAAAGAAAAAAATGATTTTCATAGTGAGGAATAAAATTTTAAGCCACAAAACTTTGACTTGACCATGGTATTTGATGAGAATAGGTGGAATAAAATGATCTTGTTGTCCTAGGTATTTGAAAATCCAATGTACTGGCTGTTACCCTTATGAGCAAAGATAAGAAAGAGAAGTCTAGAAAATACATTTATGTTTAGGTGAGCCCAGGAGCACAATGAACAGACAGCATGAGGCGAACAGGGCAGAAAAACTGTTGAGTTTAAATCTGTACAGTTTCTGTTTCTTGTCATCAGAAAAAATCACAGTTCTTCCAATGTTTATAGAAAATGTGCACAAGTATATCTCTAAGACATTCAACTTCAGACGTGAGGCTTTATTTAATTGCTCAGGGATATAATTTTCAACTTCAGAGCATGTATTGACCACAAAATTTGAAGAGTCTATTTGTTGCAGAACACCTAAGCAATAAAAGCAACTCACCAGCTTCTTTGGTTGGGTAGAAAACTATCAATTGTCTGAGTCTAGCTTTATCCTTGCTGACTGTTAGAAAGTACCTCCAGAAAGTGATGAAATGAATTTGAATGTGGCTAGTGCAACTGCGGAGCTGAATTTTTAATTTTGTTGAATTATAATTAATTTAAAGTTAAATAGCCACATTAGTGGCTGCTGTATTAGACAGCACAGCTCTAGGCTGTTTCAACCCAAACACAGTGCTTAGTAATCACTCTTTCACAAAAGCCAATAGATTAATTTTGTTTGTTGTTGTTGTTAACAAGTTTTTATTTCCTGTGGTTGGGATTTTACATTAGGTATGTATAAGTCATGATTCCTGCTAATCAAATTACTTGATGTTCATAAAATTAGTTGAGATGTAGGAAAAGTTTCTGCTGTATTACAATATTGAAAGTACAAAGACTTTCAGAGAGTCCGTGTCTGAAACAAATTGAGAACCCGTGGACTAATGTGTAGGCATCCCCTTTCCATAATTTTGGTAGGAAACAAAACTTTGTCCCTCCAGATTCACTAATAAAGTAAGGACTTTTTTATTTGCTTTGAAAAATTATTCTTGGGGTTCATCCTTTACGTTCACATCAGCCCTTTGCCTTACCCACATATAGACCTACGAATATTTTTACAGTAACCTAATAATTTGTTAATTTAATTTTTGCATTACTTTGAAAGTTCATTGAAGTATAGCATGCATAGGAAAGGTGCACAAATCATGTCTGTATGCATCTAGGACTTTTTATAGTATTGTTAATTAATCATTTTATTCTGAGTTTAAACAAGGTGAATAAATTTCTAAGGATTGGTGAATGCAATAAATCCTTAAAGGAATCTCCTGGAAGCAGTTGTGGAAGAGCTCTAAGACTATCCCTACTTCTAGCTACTTCTCTCCTTTCAAAATTCTTATGTCACTCACTCACACCCACGTCTGTATCTCTGCATTTACCATGGGTTACTTACTTCCCACTTCTCCAGAATAAAGGTCAAAGACATTTGGGTTGTGATGTGACTGCATCTCGTCTTCAACCATCAGAATCTATTTTCATACAAATAACTACCTAAATTCCAGGTGCTGAATTCTATAAAAAAAGCCGGGGTCTTTTGAAGAATTAATACATTCAGCCAACTGAACATCTAAATATTTTTCTTCTCTATTTGGTTTTGGTAGTTCCCTTTCTCTCTTTAAGGTTTTGCAGGCTGTAATAATTTCTGTTACTGAATATATTTCATTTTAATTTTTTAAATGCTCTTCTAATTTGAATTTAGGCCTTCGTGCAGATTTGTTGCCAGGGCTGTTTTTGAAATATATGGTTTTAAATGCATGAAGCTCATCCTTTAAAAATGATTTGTGAGTGTACATTTGAAAATGGTTAATGCTTATTTATTACAAATGGAATAATTACAGCTAATGGAACAGTGCCATTTAACATCAGTATAGTGGTGTGGGGGAGCTTGATAATTAGCAGCTCCGTAAGTGCCTTTTTTTAGCTTATGAAATGACAGCCACAGAACACCTTTCCATGAAATGTCTCCATGTACTAAATTCTCTCTTGTTTATCTTATTGGCTGTCGACGACTGATTTGGGGGGAGGCATTTGGACTTAATTGATTTAATCAACACCTGAGTCCCTCTCTGACTTAGAATATAACCGTTATTTTTAAATATACAGGATCGAATAAGCAATAGGATTTTTATATGCAAAAACTGAATTTCTAAAAGTTTCCAACTACCAGAGGTGATAACGCCCCCTTTGGAACAGGCTGCTCTTCGAGATGGGAGAACTACAAATTGGTGTTTTGAATGACTGTGTTTCTTGTTATTGCCTCTTCTACCTAGAAAAGAGGGAAGAAATCACTTTTATTCTGGTCATTTACCATGCTCCACAAATGATTTTTAGCAGTGATCCTAGAGTAAATAGAATTTGCATTTCGAATTTTCAACAGAAATCTAAACCACCTAATGGTTCAAGTTGTCCTTTTTAGCCTTTTGATTGTCAAGTGAAGGCCACTCCTTTATGTTCTCGTTTGAGACTCTAATATTGATGATTGTGATAAAAGTAAAAATTCTGTCTCCGTCAAAGAACTACCACTCTGATTTCATTTTCTCTCATATTCTAAGTTTGACTACAGCATTAACTAAGAAACTATATTAAGTGACGTTCAGGAAGAATAGCCTGAGGAGCTGCATTTAAAATTAAACTTCTCCAATGCATAAAGTTTATGTATTAAAGCTTATACAAAATATTGCATGTTCTTTCTCCTTCTCTTTGAACACTAAGAGATTGTGATACTGGACCTAATATCACCCTTAGAACTTCTACCGACATCAATAAGAAAGGAAATAACTGGTAATTTATTCTGAGTCGGGAAGACATTTTCTAAAATGCAGTGCAACCCTAATTTAGAGTAGAGGGAAAAGGGTTTAAATTAGGTTTTTTTTTATGGTGGTAAGTATTTGCAGACAATGTCGAGATTTATGGATTAATTTGTTTTAAATTAACTTTTATAGGGTGACTAATAGTCCACAGGGATAAACCAGGCTTTCAATTGCCCATGATTTTTAGTCAAATCCTAGAGAGGAAATCATTTCTCTCAGGAAACGGGGACACAGTCTTTAGAGTGTGCAGTGCAGTTTTTTGTTTTGGTTTGTTTTGGTTTGATTTGGTTTTTTTGTCAGTGTCCAGAGAAGATAAATAAGTTCTGGGCCTTGGGCAAAGATATTCACCACTGGCCCAAGATTTGATGTCACATTTCTCTTAGAAAAGGAGAAAGACCCTGACCTCCACCCTGGCAGAGATCTTTCATCAGGGGATTTCACTGGGTAACTTACCAGTGGTGCCCAAACAGTGTTCCTACAGACAAATATTCTACAATATGGATACATAAAGCTGTTTCCCTGTGTTCCCTTTAGTCTAAGAAACACTGATCAGATCCAAGAGCTGAAAACTAAAAATATTGGCATTTTGGATGCTATATTGTATCAGACTCTGCTATAAGGTACTCAGTATCAAGGTCAGAGGTGGCAAAAATTGTCCGCAAAATGTATGTACCTATGTATTTATCTATCCATTTATCTATCTGTCTATTCATTCAATCACCCACTATACATCCATTCGTTTATCCATTCATCTGTTTATACATTTCCTGAGCATCTACTACACCCTTGACCTAATGCTAGCACCTAGAGAAGTGAATCAGATTTTGGACTAGACTGATTATGATTACATCTATTTGACCCATTGTAGGCATGTTTCATTAGCAAAATAATTTTATTAATGACATATTTAAATCTCACAAACAGCTGAAGAACATAGTGAAAAGAACAGTATCTTCGTAACGTATCTTTATAGACAACAGCCTGTATTCATAAGCTTTAATTCTATCTAACTCTCTTCCAACTTAGACTATATTTAGATTGATCATTGCTTTCTCTCTGCAAATTTCAGCACATCATTCTGTGGTGTTCTGGCTTCCCTTGTTGCTGCCCAACTAAATGTTTTGTTTTGTATTGTGTTTTGTATGAAATCTGCCCTATCACTTCTTGCTGCTTTTAGGATTTCCCCTTTATCCTTGCTGTTCTCCAGTTTTTCCATAATGTGTTTTGGTCTTATTTTCTTGTATGTATCAAGCTTGCAAATTAGTTTCTTCCAGATCCTAAGGATTCAAGTGTTGCATTCGTTCTGGAAAATTATTCATTATTAACTTCAAATATTGTTTATCATGCTGTGTATTAACTCCTTCTGGGATTCAAAATAAACATAATTTAGGTCTTAGTCCTCCATGTCTGTTAACTTCTTTTTCCATACCTTGCATTTCTTGGTCTCTTTGGATCATGCTTTTCTAATTTCTTGTTAATTAATTTTCTTTTTAATGGCATCTATTCCTGGATCCATTCTTGAACTCATTTGTTGACTGTTTTTTTCTATTTTGTAAAATAAGCCTATTTAAAAGTGGTATTTGCTCTGATTTATCACAGCTGATCTTTTCATTGGATGTTAAGGATTTTTTGTATGTGAGCTGTGTGTGTTTGTGTGTGTGTATGTGTAGACTTTTTTATTGAAGTACAACATTGTATTAGTCCATTTTCACCCTGCTAATAAAGACATACCTGAGACTGGGCAATTTACAAAAGAAAGACGTTTATTGGAATTACAGTTCCACGTGGCTGGGGAGGCCTCACAATCATAGTGGAAGTTGAAAGGCATGTCTGACATGGCTGCAGACAAGAGAAGAGAGCTTGTGCAGGGAAACTTCCCTTTTTAAAACCATCAGATCTTTTGAGACTTATTCGTGAGAACAGCACAGGAAAGACCTACCCCCATGATTCAATTATCTCCTACCGGGTCCCTCCCACAACACGTGGGAATTATGGGAGCTACAAGATGGTATTTAGGTGGGGACACAGAGCCAAATCATATAATTCCACCCCTGGCCCTCCCAAATCTCATATCTTCACATTTTAAAACAAATCATACCTTCCCAAAGTCTTAGTTCATTTCAGCATTAACTCAAAAGTCCACAGTCCAATGTCTCATCTGAGACAAGGCAAATCCCTTCCACCTATGAGCCTGTAAAATCAAAAGCAAGTTATTACTTCCTAGATACAATGAGGATACAGGCATTGGGTAAATATAGCCATTCCAAATTGGAGAAATTGGCCAAAACAAAGGGGTTATAGGCCCCACGCAAGTCTGAAATCCAGCAGGGCAGTCAAATCTTAAAGCTCCAAAATGATCTCCTTTGACTTCATGTCTTTGCATCCCGGTCGTGCTGATGCAAGAAGTGGGTTCCCATGGTCTTGTGCAGCTCTGCCTCTGTGGCTTTGCAGGCTAGAGCCTCCCTCCCAGCTGCCTTCATGAGCTGGCGTTGAGTGTCAGCAGCTTTTCCAGGTGCATGGTGCAAGCTCTTGGTGGATCTACTATTCGGATATCTGGAGGACGGTGGCCCTCTTCCCACAGCTCCACTAGGTGGCGCCCCAGTAGGGACTTTGTGCAGGGCTCCAACCTCACATTTCCCTTCTGCACTGCCCTAGAACAGGTTCTCCATGAGGACCCACCCCTACAGAAAATTTCTGCCTGGGCACCCAGATGTTTCCATACATCTTATGAAATCTAGGTGGAGATTCTCAAACTTCAATTCTTGACTTCTGTGCACTCTCAGGCTCAACACCATGTAAAAGCTGCCAAGGCTTGAGGCTTGCACCCTGTGAAGCCATGTCCCGAGCTCTATGTTGGTCCCTTTCAGCCACAGCTGGAGTGGCTGGGATGCAGGGCACCAAGTCCCTAGGCTGTACACATCACGGGGAACCTGGGCCCGACCCAAGAAACCACTTTATCCTCCTAGGCCTCCAGACCTGTGATGGGGGAACGCTGCTGCAAAGGTCTCTGACATGCCCTGGAGACATCTTCCCCATTGTCTTGGTGATTAACATTCCTCAACTTGTTACTTATGCAAATTTCTGGAGCCAGCTTGAATTTTTCCTCAGAAAATGGGATTTTCTTTTCTTTTGCATTGACAGGCTGCAAATTTTCCAAACTTTTATGCTCTGCTTCCCTTTTAAAACTGAATAGCTTTTAAAACACCCAAGTCACCTATTGAATGCTGTGCTGCTTAGAAATTTCTTCTACCAGACACCCTAAATTATCTCTCGCAAGTTCAAAGTTCCACAAATCTCTACGGCAGGGGCAAAATGCCACCAGTCTCTTTGCTAAAACATAACAAGAGTTATCTTTGCTCCAGTTCCCAACAAGTTCCTCATCTCCATCTGAGACCTCCTCAGCCTGGACCTTATTGTTCATATCACTATCAGCATTTTTGTCAAAGCCATTCAACAGGTCTCTAGGAAGTTCCAAACTTCCCCCCTTTTTCCTGTCTCCTTCTGAGCCCCTCAAACTGTTCTAACCTCTGCCTGTTACACAGTTACAAAGTCACTTCCACATTTTTGGGTGTCTTTTTAGCAACGCCCTACTCTACCAGTACCAATTTACTGCATTAGTCCATTTTCACACTGCTAATAAAGACATACCCAAGACTGGGCAATTTACAAAAGAAATTTATCAGACTATGGTTCCATGTGGCTGGGGAAGCCTCACAATTATGGCGGAAGGTGAAAGGCATGTCTCACATGGTGGCAGGCAAGAGAAGAGCACTGCTTGTGCAGGGAAAATCTCCTTTTTAAAACCATCAGATCTTGTGAGACTTATTCACTACCACAAGAACAGCACAGGAAAGACCCATCCCCATGATTCAGTTATCCCCCATTGGGTCCCTCCCACAATACATGGGAATTATGGGAGCCACAAGATGAGATTTGGGTGGGGACACAGAGCCAAACCATATCAAACAGACATTTCAAAACCAATCATGCCTTCCCAACAGTTCCCCAAAGTCTTAACTCATTTCAGCATTAACTCAAAAATTCACAGTCCAATGTCTCATTTGAGACAAGATGAATCCGTTCCACCTATGAGCCTGTAAAATCAAAAGCAAGTTATTTACTTCCTAGATAAAATAGGGGTACAGCCATTGGGTAAATACAGCCATTCCAAATGGGAGATATTGGCCAAAACAAAGGGGATACAGGCCCCACGTAAGTCTGAAATCCAGCAGGACAGTCAAATCTTAAAGCTCCAAAATGATCTCCTTCGACTCCATGTCTCACATCCCAGTCATGCTGATGCAAGAGGTGGGTTTCCATGGTGAACCCACCATGGTGAAAGGCATGATTGGTAAAATGCAGAAATCTTAAATTTATAACTAGATGAATTTTCATAAAATGAACACACATTTATAACCATTATAAATAGTGCTGCTATAAAGTTTCTTGCACATTTATTTTGGTGAGCATATGTTGAGCATTTTTATTGGGTTTATACCTAAAGAATTTGCTTTGTCATAGGGTACATGTTTTTCAGCTTTAGTGAATGCTGCCAAACAGTTTTCCAAAGTGGTTTTACCAATTTGCAGTCCTCTCAGTATGTGAGAATTCCAACAAATCCATGTTCTCATATACTATTTAACTTCAAGTATTACAATTTCTGAAAGATCTATTTGATTATTTTATTTGAAAATTCTGTTTTATTCCTTTCAAATCTGCCTATTCCTTAGACATATTTTCAAACCATCTCTTATTTTTATAAGCATGTTAAACATTCTTATCCATACTCTTTAAAGTTCTGGTCTTCATCCATTTGACTCAGCAATTTGTTTCCTTATTTATTTCATGATTTCTTTTAAAATCATGAGCTTATTTTTAATAACACTTAAGTGTGGGAATTCTTTGAAGTCTGAGTTACAGGTACATTCCCCCAGGTAGGATTTGCATTTGTATTTATCAGGTGCCTGGAAGCGCCCCCAGCTTGGGAGAATAGGCTAAAATTCATAAGGCCAAGCCTGTGGTTATGAGCATATAGAGGAATTTTTCCCCCTTCCATTCAAAACCAATATTGAAAGAAATTTTCTCATATCTTTTTCTATGAGCCAGGCTTTCTCCCTCGTTCACCCTTTCACTGAGTTACAGTAGTATCCTTTGAGGTCTTGGCCTAATGCTAAGAGCCTAGTGAAGTCGTCTTCTATCAAATTAACCTCTGTGGGCCAGCTCGAATCTCTTGACCCCTCTTCTCTACCCATCTGATAAAGTAAAATCTGTTGGTCACATGCAAAGAATGAACAGCCGTCCCCAAGCCTCCCTTACTTTGCCTTACCTCTCTGGGTTTGTGCTTTCACTCCAGTTTCTCTCTCTAAAAGTAGCGCTTAATTTCTTATCAGCTTAGCAGGGAATTCAAAACAGATCTTTACAATTTTCATCCAGCATTATGTATTATTTTTCAGGGGGAAAATTGTTTAGAAGACACCTCTTAAAATGTGGTCTAGCAGCTTTGAGTGTCTCTGAGGCCTTTTCTAGGGTTTGCTAGGTCAAAGTTATATTCACAATAATAAAAAGATTTGATTGCATTTTTCACTCTTACTCCCTCCTGAGAGTACAGTGGAGTACAATGGTAATATGACGTGTGTTGATGTCATCATTCTGACAGCTAATGGAATGTATGCTTTGCGTTCTCATGATTTAAAAAAAAACCTCTCAGCTTTAATTTCTAGCATGGTACATATTGATTAGTATAATTCATATAACAGAAATTCTTTGGGGTTCTTAATAATTTTTAGGAACATAAAGGGATTCTGAGTTCAGGAAGCTAGAGAAGTGCTGATTTGGGGTATCCTTTGTGCTAAATTGTGAAAAATGAAATTCCTCAAATGCCAAAATATAGAACATCATCAATGTGTGCTATAAACAATCACGAGGTGGAGAAGATCTAAGTTAAGCTGCTGTAGAAGGCTGTATGCAAACATGTTCCTAAGACCATGAGTTCCTCCAGAGCAAGAATCTTCTGAAGTAAGAAGCCAGGCTTTATCATGCACCATGAGCTCCTGAGAAGGAATTCAGCATTTCTGAGTCACAGTTTCTTCAACTACTTAATGTAGAAACATAAGAATCATAGTTCTTCCTCCAAATGTTGCACCTATAATGTAAGATGATAGCAAAATCAGTCTTGGGTCTTTGTACGGTTTCATATTGTTGAAAATAAAGGTTTTTCAAAACTAACAAAGATGATTGACTCAGATTTCCTTCTTAGGTAAAAATGACCAGAATTTAAACCTGGGCAGTAAATTTAACTGGTATTTTAAAGACCAATATGCAGTAGTAACTGTCCTCTGCTATGGCCTACACTTTGACCAGTGTTAAAATAATGAGCCATCTTAATTTACTAAAGGAAGAATAAATGTGACATTGGAGAGTCAGCTTGGTCTGATGGGAAGAAAACCACATTAAGGAGGCCTAAGTTCTAATCTTGTTCTGTGATATAACAGCTGTATGACATTCCATGTTATGGTCGGATGTCATGCTGGTTACTCCCGATGAACCACATTTGTTATGCACCCTCTTGTGTAGTCCCCTCCCACCTTGTCTCTGGGCTCCTGTTGGGCAATGGGACATTAGCAAGTGTGATACAGCAGAGATTTGACAAATGCTCGCACATTAGGGCTTGTCCATTTGGAATGCTTCCACTTGTAAGGCAAAGAAACTCAGGCTAGATTATGGAATAATGAGTGTCACAGGAGAGAAACATTGAGGATGAGAGGTCACCTTGTATATTCCATTCCCGGGCTCCCAGTTGAGTGCAAGTCCATGAGTGACCTCAGTCCCTACCAAATAGAGCAAAAGTACTGCCCATATGAACCCATTCAACCCATAGAATTGTGAGAAATAATAAACCATTGTTGTTTTAAGTCACTATGTTTTGAGATGGTCTGTTACACAGTTATAGATAACACATTCTAACCACTTGTCTCTAAAACTTTTTATTTTTTATTGTTTTTTTAAAGAGATAGGGTCTCACTCTGTCACCCAGGTTGAAGTGCAGTAGTATAGCTCACTGCAGCCTTTAACTCCTGGGCTCAAGCAATCGTCCTACCTCAGCCTCCCAGTTAGCTGGGACTATAGGCACAAGCCACTGCTCTTGGCTTAAAAATGGAACAAACAAAATAGGGCAGGGGATTTGCCCCACTCTTCTCAGAGGGCTTGTACAAATATCAAATGAGTTAATAAATGTGAGGTATTGTTACTACTTGTCCAGTGAGCTAGGTATGACTACATACTGTGGCTACATCTGTGAAACTGGTTTGACTCTGTTGACTGACTTGACCAGTCAAATCAATCTCATTAGAGAAAAATAAAACCTTGTAACTCGATTTTTGACTGACTTGATTATTGTTTTGACCTCTCTGACTTTTTTTGGTTGAGTTCCACTTTTTTTAACTGAATAACTTGACTTTGTGGGTTTAGTCAGTCAAAATAATCAAAACAGTTCGGTGTATAGAAACAGTCCATGTGTGATATTTTCTTCTTCTTTAACTTTAGTGGGAAATTATGCGACAGAGGGGCATATATGCATAGCAAATGTGGGTATAAACTTCTACTTCTAACTACCCAGTTTCAAATTACTATACAGATTATAGCAGCATTTGTTTGATAATGAAAAAAATATAGTTAGTTTTTATTTCCCAATGGCATGCTACATTATAAGTCCATTAACAGTTGCATGTGTTATTGCTGTAATACTAATAATTGCCATATATTATTATGGCAATAATAATGTAATTCTCATAGTATACAATATATAATTCATTGAACATTGCCAGAATTTATTTTTAAATTGTAAATTTGGCTTGCTTTTCAGCATAGAACTCCCTTCGTCCTGCTTTGGGGGTTTAGTCATATTCCTTTTGTTTGAAGAAGCTGTCAGAAGCGCATGTCTGAGATGAGTGCATGCAAGAGAATGTTGAAGCTTGGCAGTCATTAAAGTCCTGGGTTATAAGTGAAGTGAATGATTGGAATGCAGGTTGAGTAGGTCCATTCATATATGTCATATTGATACTACCAGAGCTGCTGACTAGGTGATTCAAATATAAGCCACTGTTATTGGAGTATTCATAGATATTCTACTGTGCTTAAGGTTATGACAGATGAAGCTTTCCTTATGAATTGTCAAAAGGATCACAAACCCCTCTGCTACTTCTATTTCCATCACCAGTAGCTTGCTTTATTATTATTATTATTATTTCTTCTAATGCCCTTTGATTATAGTTCTTCAGAATTCTACATCATGAAAAAGCTATGCAAAATGCTCTTGAATTTCTTTGCCCGCTCCCCAGCTGGAATGATTCTAAACTATTCTGAGAAGATAGGGATCTATATTTTTCTTTTAGTAGTCCAAGTGAAAGTCAAATACAAATGTAACAGTTATTTCCATTTCTTCAACCCATTTCATGATGTTCTTCTTGATTTATTTCCTAAATATAGTGTAACATAATTTAAACTATCAATAGGTATCACAGAAATACCTCAAATTGCAGCTCATGTGTATTTACTTTGTTTAGTATAAGGTAAACCCCCCCTTATTGTGTTTAAACCAACTTACTTCAGTGTTGGGAGAGGAAACCCACCGTGGGCCCTGAATGTCCCTTCACATTTTTGCTGATAGTGCCAAATTACAAGCCTTATGTGACCTCTGGCCCAGTTCCCTTTCAATTGCTGGTTACTGAGGCAATTGGTATTAATACTTCAAGACCACCACAGCTGACTACCATACAGCTATCATACAGCATTTCTTTCCTTTCACTCAAAAAAGCCTTTTATTTAGATTTTTCTAATAATGTCCCTTAATCATTTAGTTGTCTCTTCTCTAGATCTTTTCAAAATTTCAATGTCCCTCTTGAGTACCGAGTTGACTGTTAACAAAGCCTAACCAGTGTTCAACATAGAAGTGTGAACTAAAACTTCTGTCAGTTTAAATTACTCTTCATCATTGGTCAAATCAATGCTTGCTCTTTATCCTTTCATTTATTTGTTCTTTTCTCAGCCAGTTTTATTTATTCTTTTATTTATTCATCATTATTTTATTTATCCAACAAATGATTATTGAGTGCCCATGTGCTCAATAACTAACCAATGGGTATACAAGTAACTTGGACGTGACTCTTAATTTTGGACACTTTGTTTCTCAAAGCTAGTCTGTATGCAAATCAAATGTCTTCTAGATCCGTATGCTGCAAGTAGAAAAAGCTAGACCAGATTTAAAGGACCTAAATGCCAGAATGTGGAGGTAGAAGTACCTGCTGAAGACTAGTTTTGAGTAGATATATTCAGAAATGTTCATTTGATAGAAATGTCTAGAATTGATTAATGAAAATAGAAATAGTAAGTGGAATTTCTTTCAGGAGGTTATAATAACAAATATTCACATTTCCTCATTTGAAACTTTTGAGCCCAGATATATTCTGGATTCAGAATTTTCCAGAGTTTAGAAAGGTGCTACAAGGTATATACCATATATTGAATAACACAGGGTTCTGGAGAAGCTCCCTATGGTCAAATGCCTCTATATTTCTCCAGATAAATTGAAACTACATATTATCAATGGTGTCTATAAAATCCTCCTGTCAGCTCATGTCACAAACAATTTTTAAAACACAAAAACTGGATTACCAGATCTTTCTGGGCTTCAGAACTGCAGATAAAGTTCTATCAATCTCTGGTCTGAGCAAGAGGAAATGTCCATGAATTAGTGAGGTAAAGAGGAAGAATGGATGTAAGAAATATTACAAAAGTAGCATTAGGGTGCTTGTCATTTTGTTACATATTATGCAGGAAAAGATATGCCACAACAGTGACTCTGAGGTTTTGAGCCTGGGTGGCTGGGAGGACGGTGGTGTCATTAACAGAATAGAAAGGACATGGGGGGAGGGGACCACATGGTAGGAGCTGGGGAAGGAGGGAGATGATGATTAATTCAACTTGAAATATACAAATCTCCAGGACATTATGAACCTGCCTGAAATTAGCATGATTAAAGGTGCCTCTCACGGTGTTTTGGTGAGGATGTGATTTCTAACTAAATTAGAAATCAGTAGCCTTTCGCATATAAGCATATAACATATTTGATTAATCAAATTTGAAATTTGAATTCATCCAACCTAAGAAGTCATCCTAGACACTTTTTTTAAAAAAACGGCACAAATGGTGGTGGTATTTTAAAATTGGAAAAAAATTTTAAACAGAATACATAAATTTCAAAATTCTATCTGGATTAAAATGGAGCTATTTTAATCTATTTCTGCAAAGCTACTTGTGACAGTAAATAAAGCATATGGCTCAGGTATAAAAACTATCTGACCCATTTTGGGTAATAACTACACATTAGATCAGTGACTTAAACATTATCATTTGTATGAGCTATCAACTGGCTAGACGTACAAATACTACATTTTTTAAACGGGAGTCAAGTATGGCTTAAAATTATCAGAGAAATATTTGTTTTAACTCTCATGTACATTTCTAGAAATGTAGTAGCAATCTTATATCTGCAAACAGATACTGATAAAATGTTATTTACCTTATATGAGATAGTTACCAAGGAACATTCCAATTTTTGCTGATTTTTTTAATGTCAGTCAATATGTCTCAAATGGTTTGCTTCTTTCACCACTGTCTATTTTTAAAGTGCCTTGATAGAGGTGAATGGATATATCTTGGGTTTGTAAAAACCATTCTTATCAAATTATGCCACTGGTTCTTCTCTTCAACAGCTCTCTTGCTACCTAGAAACCTTTTCTGCCTTTACGTAGAGGTACTTCCTTTTCTGCCTTTACCTAGAGGTACATCTTTAACTGTAAATTCTTTGGGTAGCCCCCTTGTCACCAAGTCTGTTGACCGATGGCAATTAAGCCACTGAAACAGTCCATCTGTGAGGAGGATGTGATACAGCCTGTGTAATCACAGAAGCATGGAGAAAGGGCTTAACGAGGAATTGGAGGTAAGTCCCCAAGCCCTGTATTTTAAGTCATTGTTCAAATGAAGAGAACTCTTGAATAATAAATCTATGCTTTTTTTTTTTCCTGGGAAGGTAGAGAAATTCAATATTAAACATATCTTCATATACATTATTTTGCTCTTAACTACATTTTCATTGAAATACATTTGACTATACTTTTAGGTAAGCTGATCCTCTCAGAAAGTGTTTTCAGAAAAGCAGAATTATTATTTGATAGAGCTGTTAAACGACCCTCTTTCATCCTGAAGTGGTTAATTTTCTTTTCAACATTTTAAACATTTTACTGTCATGACATACTGGAGTTTTTCTCCCTATCAAGGATATAGGATTAAGAAAATGCATTTCAATTATTAAAACAAAGGTCACAGAACATTCTGAGATGACTGTCTTCCAATGTGGAAGGCGACATTGTTTATATATTTAATAATACTGTAACAATGACAACCTTCTTGCTTTATAGTTAGAAAAACAGCAATGGCCCATGCATGCAAGGCAGAGGAAAATATTTTATTTTGTCCCAGAAGCCTTACTGCCTCACCTCTTGAGCACGGTCTATCGAAAAGAGCTTTAACCTTCTCACTGCTCAGATGTGGCCCAGGCTTAGGGGCGTGATCTTCAAGGCCCAGGTGACCGCTTGGCCGTAGATCTCCTTCACATGGAGGAAGGGAAAGAACCAGTGCATTTCAGTGACTTTATGCAATGCACACACTCGGGTGGACCAGGTTGAACCTTTGAGAACAGGATGAAAGGGCCTAGCAGCAGGAAAAATCAGGGCTACATTTAGGGAAAATGCCCCAATAAAAGAATTGTGAGACCCTGGTGCATATTACCATAAGATTCAGTGGAATACCAGTATCTGGTGGTTTTAATGAATCAAATACAACAATTTGTGTAGGATAATTGATCTGAAGTGCTGCCCTGACACCGAGGAATGAATGACTCCACCTTTACACGTCTTTTCAGGCCCTTCAATTCTATGATTTGTGCATTATATTATTTAGAATAAATAATAAAGAACTAAATATGCTTTTTTCTATGCGTGGCATTAACCATCTTTGTGTGTTAATGTGGTACCTGCCAATTACTTGCATTAATGTAAATGACTAAAATATACAAATTAAGTTATGAACATACTGTTACATTTAACGGATTAACTGAAAACTCATGAAGATTTCAAGAGTATATTAAATGCATAAAAACCATTTCCTTGATCTTGAATTTGTAGGCTATTTCTTTTTACCCAAAAAGTGTGTGTTCTTAGAGCCCTGAATGTGTTCTGAGTGTAGCAAAATAAATTTAATATATATTGATAAACATGTGATCACCAGACTACATGCTTTGGGAAGCTCCGTCACACTTAGTCATAGTAATCTAGGCACAGGTCAGCAAACTTTATCTGTAGAGGGATAGACAGTAAATATTTGAGATTTTATTAGACTTAAGGTCCCTGTACAAACTACTTAACTCTGCCATTGCATCCTTATAATTTACAAATTAATGGGCAAGGTTGTATTCCAATAAAACTTTATTTACCCAAATAAGCAGCAAGCCACTTTTGGCCTATCAGTAGTAATTTGCCTACTCTTGATCTAGTGATAGGTATTATTACTGCTGTTTATGGATGATAGAAGGGAAACCTAGAGGGGTTATTTTAGTTACTCAGGGTCTCACAAGTAAGTGGGTTGTGGATTCAAATTAGTACCAGCTAAATTTATTTGAAAATATATTGATTCATAAACTATAATAGTATTGTTTTGTGAGGTATTTGCATTCAATAATTATCTATTCCAATAACATTTAGATATTATTTCATTGTCTCTCTTGTTATTTATAAATATATTCAAATATTTAAATCAGTTACTCCAATAATTTTAGCTGGCAAAAAATCTGCAAATTTTTGTATTTTTTTAAATAGACTTAGGGAATACATGTGCACATTTGTTACACGGATATATTGCATAATGGTAATGTTTGGGCTTCTAGTGTGCCCATCACCCAAATACTGAACATTATGCCCAATGTTGATTGGGTGATGTTTCAACTCTCACTACCCTCCTACCCTCCCCAGTTTTACAGTCCCCACTGTCTGTTATTTCCCTCTGTATGTTCATGTGGTATTGTTTCACTCCCACCCACACGTGAAAACATGTGGTATTTGATTTTCTGTTTCTGAGTTATTGCACTTAGGATAATGGCCTCCAACTCCATCCATGTTGCTGCAAAAGACATTATTTTATTGTTTTTTTATGGCGGTATTGTATCCCATGTTGTATACATACCACATTTTTTTTATCCAATCATCCATTGATGGATACTTAGGTCAGTTGTATACTTTGCTATTGTGAATAGTGCTGCAATAAACATACAAATGCTGGGGTCTTTTTAACATAACAATTTATACTCTTTTAGATAGATATCCAGTAGTGAGATTTCAGGGTTGAATGGTACTTCCATTTTTAATTCTTTGAGAAATTTCCATAGAGTTTTCCATAAAGGTTGTACTAATTTACCTTCCCACCAACAGTGTATAAGCATTCCCTTTCCTCCACATCCTCACTGGCATCTCTCTCTCTCTCTCTCTTTTTTTTTTTTGACTTTTTAATAATAGCCTTTCTGACTAGTATGAAATGGTATCTCATTGTGGTTTTGATTTGCGCTTCTCTGATGATTAGTGATGTTGAGCATGTTGACTTTTATTTCTTTCTCTTGCCTAACTTGCTCTAAGACTTCCAACGCTATGTTGAATAACAGTGGTGAAAGTAGACAACCTTGTCTTATTCCAGTTCTTAGGGAGAATGCTTTCACGTTTTCCCTATTCAGTAGAATCTTGGCTGTGGATTTGTCATAGGTGGCTTTTATAATTTGAGGTATGTTCCTTAGCAGCATGGTTTGTTAAGGGTTTTATTATAAGGAGGCATTGGATTTTATCGAATGCTTTTTCTTCATCTATTGAGACGATCATATGGCTTTTGTTTTAACTCTGTTTATGTGGCGAATCATATTTATTGATCTGCATATGTGAAACCATCCTGCATCCCTGTAACAAAACCCACTTGATCATGATGTAGCATCTTTTGATATGCTGTTGGACTTTGTTTGGTAGTATTTTTTTGAGGACTTTTGCATCTAAGTTCATGAAGGATATTGACCCATCATCTTTTTTGCTATGTTCTTGCCTGATTTTGGTATCAGGGTAATACTGGTTTCATAGACTGAGTTAGGGAGGAATTCCCCTCCTGAATTTTTTGGAGTAGTTTCAGTAAGATTGATACCAGCTTTTCTTTGTGGTCTGGTAAAATTTGTCTGTGAATTCATCTGGCCCATGGATTTTGGGGGGTATCTGTTTTTACTACTGATTCAATTTCATTCTTCATTATTGGTAGGTTCAGGATTTCTATTTTTTCCTGGCTCAATCTTGGAAGATTGTATATTTCCAAGAATTTATCCATTTCCTCTAGGTTTTCTAGTTTGTGCATATACAGATGCTCATTGTAGTCTGTAATTATCTTTCGTATTTCTGTGGTATCAGTTGTAATGTTATCTTTATCATTTCTGATTGTGTTTATTTGAATTTTCTTTCTTTTATCTTGGTTAGTCTAGCTTGAATTCTATCAATTTTGTTTATCTTTTCAAAGAAGTAACCTTTCGTTTACTTAATACTTTGTATAAATTTTGATCTCAATTTCTCTAATCTTTTTTTAAATTTCTTCAGTTAGCTTTGGTTTTCATTTGTTCTTGTTTTTCCTGCTCCTTGAGGTGTGACAGTAGGTTGCTAATTTGAGTTCCTTCTGTCTTTTTATGTAGGCATTTAATGTTGTAAACATTCCACTTAGCACTAATTTTGCTGCATCCCAGAGGTTTTGATATGTTTTGTCTCTATTTTCATTTGTTTCAATTTTTTTAATATCTGCCTTAATTTCAGCATTTTCCCAAAAATAATTCAGGAGCAAGTTGTTTAGTCTCCATGTTTTGTATAGTTTTGAGTATTCTTCTTGATGTTGATTTCTAATTTTATTCCACTGTGGTCTGAGAAGATACTTGGTATGATTTCATTTTTGTAATATATTGTACCTTGCTTTATGGACAAGCATATGGTCTATTTTGCAGAATGTTCCATGTGTAGATGAGAAAAATGTAAATCCTGAAGTTGCTAAGTGGACTGTTTTGTAAATGTCTAGTAGGTCATTTGGTCTCAAATCCAGCTTTTTACTTTTTCTTCTTGTCCCTCATAATGCCTATATCTCACAGGCTAGGTTGCTTTACATAATGCTACATTTCTTGAAGGCTGTGTTCATATTTTATAAATTCCTTTTTCTTTATTTTTGCCTGACTAGGTTAATTCACAGGACTTGTCTTCAACTTGGAGATTCTTTCTTCTGCTTGGTCTAGTCTATTGATAAAAATTTCAGCTATGTTTTATAATTCCTTCCATGAATTTTTCATCTCCAGGAGTTCTATTTGGTTTTTTTAATTAATCTTTTTAGTAAGTTTTCATTCATATCCTGAATTGTTTTTCTGATTTCTTTGTGTTGGCTTTCAACTTTCTCTTGGGTCTCATTGAGCTTCCTTGCAATCCATATTTTGAATTCTCTACATTTCAGAATTTTCAGTTTGGTTAGGATCCATTGCTGGAGAGCTAGAGTGATCTGTTTGCAGTGTTGAAATATTTTTTGTACTGCCAGAGTTCTTACATTGTATCCTTCTCATCTGGGAGAGATGTCACTTCTTATTTTTGAGTTTGCTTAGTTTGAATGGGAACTTTTAATTATTTAGTCCTTTTCCCTTGAGGGTATGACTGTAATGTATGTTGTGTATAATCATTTGGCGTTGATTCTGGGTGCTTTCAGGTGTCCAAGGCTCTGTATAACTTCCTTGATTATAGATGGTTTTTGTGCAATGACTTCTCAAATACTGATTATTGTAGCAATATGTTAGGCATATGAGCCAACTCACTATCTTCTGAGAGGCTAGGAGTGAGGAGGTCTCAGGAAGCTTATCTCATTCCCTAGCATTATGCCCTTCTGTCAGTAGGTTTTTTTTATTTGGTCACGCAGTTTATTCTCCAATACAATAGATAGCATTTACAAGTAAGAGCTGACTGATTCTTAGATATCTGATGACGAAGGAAGCACCTGCCCTTATGAAGGTGGCAGCAGGAGCTCAACATAGAATGTGCTGAGGTCTCCACAGAGGACGAGGAGACCAGGGAGGGGGTTGCAGTGGCCCTTTGTTCTGGGTAGGCAGGAACATGTTCCACTTCCGTATCACCCCCCTGTCCCAGGGATCATGACCTTTAGTTCGGACAGACACTGTCCTTTATCTCTAGGCTGTAATGCAACTAGAGTCCACAGAAAATGGCTGTCTCCGGCCTAAAAACCCTTGGGGTGGAACCTCTTCTAAGCCCCAAACAGACAGCCGTAAGGCTGGTTCCTACCCTACTGCAGGAACACTGCTAGTCTGCATAGGGAGAGGGAGATGAGCCCCACCCTTCATGCAAGCCTGTGCTGGTAAGCTCATGTTAGTTGGGGTGCAGCTGCCCCAAATAGCACTGGAAAGGCTGTCTCCTAGGGCACCTGTGCCAACCTGCAGCAGGAAAAGCCACAGTTGCTTCTGCAGCAGTGGATGAGGGCAGAAGACCCTCTCTACAGGTCTGTTCCTGGCTGCCAGTGCCACCTCTTCACTGAAGTGAAACGATACTCACGACTTCAGAGATCAGCAATGCACCTGCATCTATGCTGCTCCCAGGTTAACTAAGTCATCTGCTGGTCATAAACAGCATGCTCTTGAGCAGGGGAGAGTATGTGATCCAGTTTTCTTCGTCCCAAGGAGTGCTTTGGTGAGCTGTAATTCCCCTTGCTCTAGGGGCAGCCCATGCTAAGGGCTAGATGTCCAGGGATCCTACAGTTCCTCAGGGTCCCACAGTCAGAGTGGGTTCTGATAAATGTTTGCAGGGCATCTAGTGATACAGAGACACAAGGGCTAAGATTGCCTGGGCAGGATAGTGGCCCACGACAGGTGTACAACCAGTATCTCACCCACCACCCTAGTTCAGATTTGAGGGGAGAATGAAAGAACTTCCATGAGCTGGCCATCTTGTGCTCTCCCCTCCAGAAGTCCCCAGATTGCTGTGGACAGCAGTCCACCTGAGTGCAGAGAGGTCCTCTGACAATTCAGCAGTCAGTAATATGTTGCAGAGGTGAAGGAGCAAAGAAACACCCCACCTACCTTTTCCACGGGACTCCAAGTTCCTCCGGGTCAATCTCTGCCAGACTCTTGCTGCCTTCTTTTTCTGTGTCCAAGCCTTTTCCCATGGGTTCTCTCACAGGTACAAACCATCTTCTATCATCTTTCCACTTGGACCATGATCATTCGCCTGTAACTTTGGATCTTCTTTCTGAGGAGAACTGACATCTGGCATCTCTAGGCAGCCATTTACAATGACCAGTTTGTGGTAAAGGATATTACAAAGGATACTAATGAAGAGATACATAGATTGAAGTGTGGAGGAAGGGACACAGGGCTTCCATGCCCTCCCTGGGTGCACCACCTCCAGGAACCTCCATGTGATTCTAGCATAGAGAATTAAGTAATATAATTCTTTACAAGAATTTAAGTAATAATATTCTTAATATTCTTCACAAGAATATTAAGTAACATAATTCTTCACAAGTAGTATAATTCTGGTCACAAGCAGGGTGCTTGTGAGAGTGTGCTATCTGGTTCCTAACAGGCTATTCTGAAAGTCCTAGATAAGGTAGATTTGCCGCTAACTTCACACATGTCTTCTGTAGGGATCCGCCCTGCCCACAGCCATACTTGGTGTGTTGTGGTCTCTGTGACCCTGCCCCTTGCAAAAGCTGGTTGAACAAAGGCTGGGAACTTGACCTGTCTATATAGTTTCTGACACTTTATGGCTTACGTTATCTAGTGTGTATTGGAATGGACCCAATGGCTTCCTCTCTTGAAAACTTGGTCATCAAGAAACATAGGAAATTCTTGGTTGAAAAGAATTACTAGAATTACCCTGATTTGATTAGACAAATGTATCAAATTATCACGTGGACCCTGAAGATATGTACATCTGATATGTATTGTTTTTCTTAAAGAGTTATAGAGCTGGAAGGTTATGGATGAAGGTTATCTGGGGCCCTAGAATAAGCATTAATAGAAGAATCTTGGGGCAGAGAGCAGGAGAGAAAGAGGGACAGCCCCTAATAAATAGAGAAACATCGATTACTAAATTTTCAGTTTCTGATTCCATTTCTTGTGAAGTCCAAGTGCTTTGAGAGGATGCATATCTGTGCTGTATCATTAAATCCCATTTGTTTAACTGTAGCTTGAGTGGGACTCTGCTTCTTGTGTCAAAATGGGCTTGATGAGTGAATAAAGTCATGAGGTTTTCATTTTTACATCCAATTGAATAAAACGCTCTCCATCCGCCTCTCAAGGTTTGGGAGTTGGAATATCAAGGTCCAAATTGGGGCTCTTCAAGTTTATTCTTTAGAAGGTACATTTGTCCAAGACTAATAAAAATATGTCATGAATGAGGCTTATGGCTTTTCTAAGTATGTTTGTTGTTTCTCCCTCTTTTGAAGTTATTTAAATCCAGAGGGGAAAAATATATGGATTAGTAGGAAGAAGTGAAAAGGTCAGTAATTGGCTATTTGGTGCTGGCTCATGCTTCTCCAGTGCTCTTAATGATGATGTAGTTATGACACAAAAACAGAACAGAGGCCTGGCTTCATGTTCCCTGCTGTTGGCCACAATGCCCAGAACGGGGATTCCCATCCCACCATGGGCAGCTTCCCTTTCGTTTCTCCAAACCCACTTCCTTGATAGATATTTTTATTTGGTATTATAGATTATTTTTTCTAGTCAGTGTCTTACCTAGCAATATAGGTTTACAAAATATTTTGCACACATAGTTATCTCCCATTAGCTGAATTAAGATGTAAATGCACTGTATCTGATTCAAATAAGTGTGGCACTTGTTATGCACCAAGTCAGGTCTGCTTGGCCTGCCTGATTTCAAGGCCACTGTGTGGTAGGCAGTTCTTTCTTCTTGCAAATGTCTCAGAAGAAGAGTGTGCCAAAGCTCTCTCCATTTTGCTTCCTCTGAAGCCATGAGAGAGTGGCAGGGAGAGCAAGGTGGCAGATAAACAGGCACAACATAGAATTGCAGGTGTGTTGATGACCCCTGGACCAACCTTCAACCAAAGAAGAACGAGGTTCAGAAAAGAAATGCCCAAATGCTTCCTGTCCTCCAGTGAGTCAATCATGAGTTCTAATCTTATGCGATTCTTCAGAATCTTCCCTGGGAGACTGGAAGCTAGCTTCCCACTGTGGCTCCCACTTACTGGTGTCTCCTCTGTTTTTCTCTGTTTCCTGTCTCACTCTTCTCACTTCCCCTCTTCTGTATCCTGGTATCACATCCTAAATAAACTGCCAGCATTCGAATTCTAATCTTAGGGTCTGCTTTTGGGGAACCCAAACTGAGACAATGACCAACTTATAATTTTTACATACAGCATGTTCATAAACAATACTGTCTGCTTTCTGGATCTCAAAGAGCATCATTGTAAGCTTCTCATGGTGGTAACCATAAATCTCCCCCTCTCGCAGAGAGCCGTGCCAATCATTTTTTCGTAGACATTATATATTTTGCTGGCTTAAAGAAACTGTTTCTCTAATGTGTTTTTTGCAAGGTACTTATTGATTTAATCATAAATCAACCCCACATGGTCAAAGTTACCTCTCCCATGTTTTTTGTCTTGCAGGAGTGTTTTTGTGATTGATCAAGTGGTTTGTGGAACAGATTAACTAATATTTTGAAAACAATATTTTTGATAGGAAGTCTGACTTCCCCTACTTTGCTGAGATATTACAGAATATTTGAGCTGGGAGGATGCTTGAACCCATTCCTGCTCACACCCTGATTTTTACATTGAGGAAACTAAGGCCCAGTGGAATTAAGTAACACTTCCAGGCTATAATTCACAACAGAGATAAAATTAGAATTTAAACCAATTGGTTTTCAGTACAAGGGTCTCAGCTCACAGCTTTCAATGCTAAATATAATGTTTGACTGTTTCCTTTTCATATTTTTTTTCAAATGTTACCTATAAAACTACAGGTTCTGATACGCTTCTGTGCTGTTCTTATGTTGGAATAGAGTCAGGTGGCACAGAAGCTATTGTTACAGCCCCAGAATAGTTTCTGGCATTTTCAGTGGCACAATTGGAGTTTGAGTCAGAGATGTTCTAGTCAACATATTGTATGGGGCAAGAGGCTAGGTTACCATTGATCCTACCCTGGGAACCTTCAGAGGATTCTATGCTAGAGAAGTACCCACCTCCTACATGGAGACTGTAGAATTAGGCACATTAATAATCAAAACTCTCCAAGAATATCTCTGCATCAAATCAATCCAAGCATTAGCAAAGCAGCCAGAAACGTTTTCTTGGAGGCTTCTCCTTGACTCTCACTTATTTTCTCACTAACTGCTGGCCCTGCTTTTTTGCCCTGGATCCAACTCCATTATCAAAGACGCCAAGGCAAGTACTGCAATTGGATTGTCTGAAAATGAACAACACACAGATAGTGAGGAACAGATATTGTAACACCCTACAGTGCCTGTTAAATTCACACACCGAGAGAACTCGAAACCATCCAGGCGATGGAAGAAAATGGCGTCTCCCAGAAGAAATAACAGACTTGACAGGTAACACTGAAGAGAGATTTCCTGGCAAGGCAGGCTGAGGGGAATGACCTTTTGAGAACCCTCCCAAAACTTAATGATGTTAAATAATCAGCCTTTTTGCTGAGACATGAATTTGAATCCTGTGTTCTGAGATGCTGGGGTTTGGGCACAAATCACATTAGTACAGTATCATAACACTCAGGGAGAATCTGTCTACCATCAACCATCTTACTAGGCCTTTCTTTAATCCTGATTTCTTTTTGTGACAACTGACCACATAGAGGTAAATCCCAGAGGGTTTTGTTCCCATTTTGTGGCACTGCCAAATTAAAGGCACCACTTAAGCACCTCTGAGTTAGCACAACACTCCTGGTTTTTTAATAGCCTTGCACCCAACATCTGCATGTATTTAAGTTTTTTTGTTTGTTTTTGCAGACTTTAGTAACCCTGATTCTAAAACGTCTTCCGAATTCAGCAACACTTACCTTTTTGTTTGTTTATTTGTTTGTTTTTGAGATGGAGTTTCGCTTTTGTTGCCCAGGATGGAGTGCAATGGTGCGATCTCAGCTTACCGCAACCTCCGCCTCCCAGGTTCAAGCAGTTCTCCTGCCTCAGCCTCCCGAGTAGCTGATATTATAGGCATGTGCCACCACGCCCAGCTAATTTTGTATTGTTAGTAGAGACGGGGTTTCTCCATGTTGGTTAAGCTGGTCTCAAACTCCTGACTTCAGGTAATCCGCCCACCTCGGCCTCCCAAAGTGCTGGGATTACAGGCATGAGCCCCCGCACCTGGCCTACCTTTTTCATTTTAATCCCTGCCTTAATTTGGGTTTCCCCAGAAGCCAATGCTAAATCAGGATTTTTCAACCTCAGCATTGTTGACATTTGGGGCTGGTGGATTAGTCCGTTTTCACGCTACCGATAAAGACATACCCGAGACTGGGCAATTTACAAAAGAAAGAGGTTTAATTCAACTTGCAGTTTTACATGGCTGGGGACACCTCACAATCATGGTGGAAGGCAAGGAGGAGCAAGTCCCATCTTACATTGCATCAGGTAAATAGAGAATGAGGAAGACCCAAAAGCAGAAACTCCTGACAAAACCATCAGATCTTATTCACTACCACAAGAACAGTATGGGGAAACCACCCCCATGATTCAATTATCTCCCACCAGGTCCCTCCCACAACACGTGGGAATTATGGGAGTACAATTCAAGATGAGATTTGGGTGGGGACACAGCCAAACCATATCAGCTGGGTAAGTCTTTCATGTAGGAGGCTGCTGTCCTGTACATTATAGGGTGTTGAGCAGCATCCTGGCCTCTTCCCACTAGACCCACTCCTATAACAACCAAAAATGTCTCCTCACATGGCCAAATGTGCTGTGGAGGGAGAACCACTGCTCTAAGTCAAGTATTCAAGGGCAAATATAGATTAAATGGAAAAGTATTCAGAGAACAGTGGCACAGGAATAGGAAAATGTATTAGCATCCTCCAAAGCAGCAGAAAATATGCATATATATGTATATATGTATAATATATACACATATACGCACAAATTTTATATATTTTATATATATATATATAGAGAGAGAGAGAGAGAGGTTTATTTTAAGGATTTGCCTCACATAATTGTGGAGGCGCAAGTCTAAACTCTACAGGATAGGCTGGCATGCTGGAGGCCCAGGGAAGAATTAACATTGCATTTGAAGTATGATAGCAGCCTGCTGGTATAATTTCCTCTTCTTCAGGGCAGAAGAGTCTTTTTCTATTAAGGCCTTCAACTGATTGGATGAGGCCCACCCATATTCAGGAAGGTAATCTGCTTTGCCCGAAGTCTGCTAATTCAAATGCCAATCTCATCTAAATGATACTTTCATACCAACATCAAGAATAATGTTTGACCAAATATCTGGGTACAGTGGCCTAGCCAAGTTGATACAAAAATTAGCCATCACAAAAAAGGAAAGGAAAAAGCCAATAAAGGTGCATCATTAAGCAAGTTCTAATGGAAATAAGAGCATAATTCTGCTATGGAACTTGGGACACTGTATAAAACACATGCTTCACAGTTATCCACTCCATTTAAGTAGTGAGGGAACTGGAATATTCGTACACCAGTTCCTATCAGACATTGACTTCCCTAGATGGTTTAATGCCCTGACATGCCTGGTCTGCTACATGCTCAGGAAAATCAGGTTCCAGCAGCTTCATTGAAATCTGTCAGGCAAAGAGGTGCTGGTGCTGGCAGTTGGAATTCAGATTGACAAGTAAAGATGGTAACTGGCCAAAGGGCTATGGGCAAGGTTCTGACAGCATGTGCTATAGTTTGTGTGAAATCAGTCACTAATTGGTCCCACCTCTGTCTGGCATTAGACCCTCCTCTCTCCATGCCCCCAAATACTTGATTTTTTAAAAATGTGGTAAAATACATATAACGTAACATTTGTCATCTTAACCATTTTAAAGTGTACCGTTGGCTACATGCAGTGGCTCACACCTGTAATCCCAGCACTTTGGGAGGCTGAGGTGTGCAGATCACTTGAGGTCAGGAGTTCGAACAAGACCAGCCTGGCCAACATTGTGAAACCCTATCTCTACTAAAAATACAAAAATTTGGCCAGGTGTAGTTGTGCACGCCTGTAATCCCAGATACTTGTGAGGCTGAGGCATGAGAATTGTTTGAACCCAGGAGGCAGAAATTGCAGTGAGCCGAGATTGCACCATGACACTCCAGCCTGGGGGACAGATGGAGACTGTGTCTCAATAAATAATTAATTAACTAATTAATTAATTTAATTAAAGTTTACAGTTCAGTGGCATTAAGTACCTTCATATTGTTGTGTAACCACCACCACCACCACCCAACCACAGAAGTCTTTTCAACTTGCAAAACTGAAACTCTGTACCCATTAAACACTAACTCTCCTTTCCCCACTCCTCTCAGCCCTGGCAACCTCTATGCTACTTTCTGTCTCTACAAATTTGACTGCTCTATGAACCTCATGTAAGTGGGATCATAAAATGTTGTCCTTTTGTGACTGGCTTATTTCATGTAGCATAATGTCCCCAAGGTTCATTCCTGTAGCATGTGTCAGAATTTCCTTCCTTTTAAGGGCTGAATAATATTCTGCTGTATGTATATACCATACTTTGTGTATCCTTTGATCTGTTGATAGACACTTGGGTTGCTGCCACCATTTGGCTATTGTAAACAATGCTGCTGTGAACATGAGTGTATACAAATATCTCTTGAAGTCCCTGCTTTGAATTATTTGGGGTATATACTCAGATGTGGAATTGCCGAATTGATTGTCTTTTGAGTTCCATAGATAACAAGTAATAGTGTGCAAAACAACAGGGTGAAAGATAAGCATTCTGCGAAAATCTGGTGTCATCCATCTCCATGACCCCAGTCAAACCTGGGCTTCTATAAGTATAAGACACATCTATGGATTGTATATAATTACTGCATTTCGTGTTCTAAAAACAGTTCTATTTGTCTCCTCCTTTGCCTTCTGATGAAGAGCTTTGTTTATGAAATACCCGTCTTCAGAAGTTCTTGAAAGATCTCAAGTGAGTTGTCCTCAGAAGTGATGGCAAAAACATTGCCTGGCAAAGCCTGTGATTGACAACATCTTTTTTTAGTTACCTGAGCTCTATGCCTTCATTCTCTCATGCTTTCCATTTTCCCTTTGTTTCCCCGAGTTTTGCAGCAAACTGCTGTTTAGCAAAGAGAAGCCAAATTCAGACTTAGGCCAAGCCCTAGTTACAGTCTGTTTCTTTTTGTTGTTGGTACCAGCATCACATCCCACCTGGACAGACCTGCCAAGTTTTTTGGATTTCCTAGAGGAGGTTTTTATTCTGTCTGCTTGTCTGCACTTGTATACAAAACCTGTAATTATATAATAGGTGAACTTACTGTTGAGCTATTGTGCTTTCTTTTCTTTTTTTAAACCAGCTGAATTGGTCCTTTTTTATATTTTGAGCCTATTGTTACCTTTAAAACTGTTACAGTTTCCTTCCCTCTGGCTTCTAATACTTTAGCCTTTATGCCAGCAACTAAATATTTATGTAAAAAAAATCATTTAAAAATTCTCTTTCCGCAAAATCTAAAAAGGTTTATGTTTCTAGTTATAATTTGAATGTTTTAATGTTATAACTACACATGACTGTTAATGAAATAAATTTTGTTCTCAAAATGTGTTATCCTATTTTTAGATTAAAAAAATCACCTATGAAAGTCATCAAAAATTAAGTATTCATATTTAATTCTTGTACTTAAAGGTCTGTGTCTTCTAATACATGATGTTCCTAACTTGCCCTTAACTAAGGAAATGTTTTATGGTTAACCCATGACCTGGACTTTTTGAATAGTTATATACAATATATGAAATTTGAAGTACAATGAATGCTTGATAAAATTGTGACTTGATGGAAAAGCTGACATTTTTAAGGGAACAGAGGGAATGGTATGTCACGACCTATTTTGTGACACTATGAATTCTGCTCTTCAGTGCGGTGGTCCTTTCTTCAAACTTGTTAATTTCATGGATGCTAACACAAACCTCTTCATTTTTGTGGGCTATGGTTTTTCCAAGATCTATGGACTATTTTATCATAGAACTACCCTTGTATTTATTTTATTCTCTTCACCTAAATGGAAAGCTTGAAGAGAAATGGATGATATCTGATTATTTTCTGCTACATGACACCCAAGAGAAAATGAAAATGAAATGCTTAGAACACTGTCAGGAACCCTGTTAGCCTCTCAGGATACTGATTGTTGGTGTTGTTGGGATTGTAATTCACCAAACCTAAACAGATTACCAGATTATTTTGAATGGGTGTTCTTGGTGGCCATATCTAAGGATACCATTTAAAGGAACAGTAGATAAGGACTGAACATTAAGGTTTTATCTCTGAGATTGTGTCTTAGGAACAAGCTAATCACTGCTCCCATTTTCATCTCTTTTACCAATACTACTCTTCTCTACCCTGTCTTTTTCTCTCTAGCTGGTGCAGCATTCTTGTTGATGAGGTCAGGGATCATACTGTATTTCTCTATGATGGGGAATCATGAGGTGTCTGACAAAAACGGATCTTGTTGTTCCAAGACTCAGTACTCCAGTAAAGAAGGCAAATGTGGCTTTCCTCTGAAATGGCTGGCAGTCCCTCAGAGACCTCTTGATGAAAAGGCAGAAGCAGTTATTCAAGGGTTAAAGGTGCAGCCCCATTGCAAGGAGATTCATCCTTGCAAGAGAAGAATAAAATTTTGCATTTAATTAGCCAGGTATGGATGCACAAACACTCTCCATATGATTCAGCAAATATGTGTATAGCCCTTTGCTGTAGTCAAACACACAGAAAACCTAGCACTTGGTGATAACAGGGATGCTACTATTAAACATAACCAATGAATCCAGAGCTGATCATTTGAACGTAGTTTAATTCCCTACATATCTTCAGGCAGCTCACCTTCTTATTTGAGGATGCACATGAAAGAGCAGTCGTGGGCAGTCAAAAGGGAACTAACTGTGAGATCGAGTCTCAGCTCACTCAACCTCTATGACTTCTCTGGTTGAACTTGATAGTATTAAAATATTTCCTTTTTAGCCATAGTGCCTTTATTTTCAATTATCTTATCTGGAACCCTAGTATATAAAACAGATAAAACCAAATTCATAAGCTCTGGTAGAACTGAGGGCAGGATCCCAGAGTCCAACCCAAATAACCTCCTTCTTATGTCTCCACCCACCTACTCATAATCTGCCTTAGACACTAGGACTCTGCAGAAAAAATTGAAAAAGGCTGCAATAGTTACACTTTCCAAAGACTCTTCTAACTCTGAACATCCAATGCCATCAAGATATTAAAAATCCACTTAATCTAGGCTTTCACCCACCTAAATGCCCTGTGTTCCATGCTGTCAGTCTCAAAAGCAGCAGAAATCTGACACCGAACCATTAGGAGCAAGAGATATGTATTGGAATAGTAAACCGTGTGTCCCAGTGTTCCCAATCTGCAACAGGAAATGAGAAGTTCTAGAGAGCAAAATATAGACCATTTAGCAACACTTTCCATGTGGATCTCTATGCTCTTCCTTTTGTAGGGCATTTTGCCCCCAGACATCTCTTCTGTCTTTCACTCCACATTTCCACCATTAAATTCAGATCAACACAGAAAGATCTCTGGAGCTGCACAGGACAAAGAATCTACCTTTCAAGGCAAAGAAAGAGAAATAGGGGAGAGTCATTATGTTTTGTCTCTCTTTCACATTAGCAACATAGAATAACATGGAATTAAGTGCCGTTCTGAGTAAATAATATCCCTCCAGGCCACTGAGAGGAAAAATGCTCACAGTAGACTTAATCTTCACCTCTCAGCTTCCATATGATTTTGTTTTATCTTATGTTTAAGACACTTGACATTTGGTTTGCATGATAATTTAGGTTAATAAACTGGCCTTATTTTACTATTATATTGCAAACTTCTTAAGGGGAGGAACTTTTTCATATATGACTCTGACTCCTTTATAGGGCTAAAGATGTCACCAAGTATGGTGTGTCTATTTCAGTAATTCATAACCATTAATCCCACAGTGACACAGCAATGTGGATAAGGGGCAATGTCCCAGTGAAAAGAAAGCTGCATCTCCTATGGAAATATTATATCTCCTATGGAAATATTACATCGGAATTTTAGTGGCGAAGACTCGATTTTACAAACAACAGCCAGCTCTAGAAGAAATGATTTTACTCTTCCTCTCCTTATTTTGTGTCATCTTTTATCATTCTGTTGAATATTTGGCTCCTGGGAACTTCATAATACCCATCTAGCTGCTTTCTAAGCAGATACAATGTTCAAAGTTCTACCCAAGCTCACATTTCATCAACAGGTACCTCTCTAGTATCCTGTGGTCTTGTTCTGCTCATTTTCTTCCACGTGACACGTTGGTTCTAAATTTAATGAGATTACATAACTAAAGTTGAGATGTACTTATTTGTAACACTGCCTAGAAATGTTAAACTGCAACAATCAAGTGGTTAAGATGCAAGCATTTTCTACGTGATATTAAGGAAAGAAATGAAGATAAGAAATGTCAAGATACAGAAGGATGGGACCAATTTTTTTTTTTTTTTTTAATGAGGAAGAGGTCAAGATATTCTCTTGTTCTCCCACCTAATACCCACCACACTACAACCCAGGAGCATCTAAACTTTTAGACACTGAAAAGTTGTCTCAGAGGAGCACTGAACTGTCTGTATGAGCCAGTTAGAAATCTTAGTATAGGCTTTGTTCTCCCTAGCTGTCTTCTAGCTTGAAGACACTGTGATTTGGATCTAAAATAATTACTGCTATTCAGTGTCATCCACACATAATTAGCCTCAAATTATAATGAATTAACATGGCTTGCCATATTCATGAAGTGAAGTGATTCTATTACTATTTTTTCCTCTCATATACTTAGAATAAAAACACTTTAAAACTTTCATCTTATTAGGTGGGATGTTTTCTGGACTGTGAGCTCACAATGAAGATGAAAAGTCAAGGATGGCTAGTTCATCTGACAGGCTGCATTACAAGGCGGAGTTCAAATGATCTCTGAGTCCTTTGCTTTCTCTTAGGCGTTGCACCTGTTGGCTATCTCTTATTCCACGTCTGCTCCCCATGTGTACCTAGGGAAAACCTTAGTGTGATAAAGGTTTTAGGTCACTTTGAAAGAATCTAAACCAGAGAGATTGATTTGTCTCCTTATTCTATATAACTTGGCACAGACAGATGTTATTAATGAAAGAATTTTGAATAGTAATTCTAAAACACAGGCTTTAAGAAACATGTTTCTGAGGTGGGGGAGGGGGAGAAGAAGAAGATTTCAGAGCATGAATTTACCTTTTATTGTCATTACACGTATACAGAACAGCTCCGTGAAAATTCAAGACTTTGAAGGCAAAATGCTTGAGCATCCCCACTGTTCCCTGGCCTTTTCTACAGTTTTTGCTTTTAACATTTAGTCCACTGCTCAGCTCCTAAGGAGCAAAATATCTGTATATTATAGACATATATTTAAAATCAGTTCCTCCTCTGTAACCTTGGTGGTTTTTTTTTTTTTCACACTCTTGTTGCCAAACCATAAATTTGAAGTTGCAAACAGGGTATTTTCCATGAAAATTTCTCATGCATAAAAATCCATCTCAGATTCCAACCAAAATTATCCAAGAAATTAGTTCATTGATGAAACTCTTGTCTATGAATGGAGTTTTGAAGATAAAAATGCCTTTTTTCTTTCTTCTTGAAGGGAACAAAACAATCCCTTTATTGTCATACTTCCTTAGAATGTATTTTCCACTGCTTATTATGCATGCCTCCTTTATGTCATCGATACATAATCCATTATGTACCCCTTATCATATTTGCTCCAACTATTGTCTCAGGATGATGTCGAAAGACATTAGATACCAGAGACTAACTTTGCAGGAGTGAATTAACGTCAGTGTTGAAGGAGCCTATAATCATATGACTAAATGGGCTTTCAGGAGGCCACACGGTATGCTGATGACAGAATCAAGAATGAAACCTAGGAATTCTGACCATTTATCTTGTTCTCTGTCCACAAATGATACTTTTTATTAGTATCGAGTACAGGCTTTCTGAAAGCAGTCTATTTTCTGGTAATATAAAACATTCATGAAGGAGTTTTAAAAAATAATCCAATGGAAATTGCTTTAGTGATTACAAAAAAGTTCTGAAAGAAAATAGTGTATGCGTACAATTATATATATAGTGTTATAAGATTATTGCAACTTGGAGAGTGCATTGAAACATTTCTTTGAAAAGCTTAGCCGATTCAAAAGCTGTAAGGCCCTAGACTATCTGATAATAAGACAATGTTTATGTCGTGTATGAAACTATTGCAGTGCAGGATAGGAGCTAAGAGTATGGACTACAGAATAAGATAGACCTGAGCTCAAATAGTTTTTCCATTAGCAATTAGCTATTTGATCTTAGATCAGTACTTACCATATTTGAGACCTCAATTTTCATGTTTGTAAAGTAGGGGCATTAAGACTGGTTACTAGGTTTGTTGTAAAGATTAAATGAAATAATGCATCATAAGCACCAAGGCCAGAATTTGAAGATGTCCATTGTAAGGGCAGTGTGGTTTTGAAATCTTCCCCAACTCCCATATAGAAACAACATAGCAACTAGACAGCAAAACCAGAACCCTACAGACAGTATTCACAATAAGCCTAAGTGACAATGTAGCAACACAAGCCCCAAAATGTAAGAAGATGAGGACAAAACAACAAAAGCCACCAGATCTGTCTGTTACAGACATCTGTACAGCAGCCAGACAACCAGTTTCTGACAACCAGAATGACCAGGGAGACATCAACAGAAGACTCTTGTGAATACGTGTATATGTACTTGTAGAACTAAAATGACATGCTATAACAATGTAGACATAGTACAACTCTAAAGAAATGGAAGAAGAATGGGAGAGTTATTGCAAAAAACTACTTACCTGTTTCTATAACTATAATTGGTGGTGGTAGTATTAGTATTGTTCTTCTGTGACAGTGGCATTTGCAATGTGGGGTAAAGCAAATGAGTAATTATGGAATATTCCAATTCTATCATTCCCGTGTCCTTGAGAACCAGAATTAAGATTCCAGGATTCTCTGCATGTAAGAAGTGATAGACCAAAAGTTAAGAAAGTCTATAGCCCTAGATTAGAAATGGAAATCATGAATATGAACTCATGAGGCATTCTATCTTTTATATGTATAAAAAATATCTGAGTATAGTTATTCTCTTTGTCTCTATATAGAGTATATACTTAATATTTTATTAATACTTAAGTATAATATTTAAATATATAATAACTCATAGAGAGAGAATGAATTATATATTTAAGGATAATATATTTTATATGCTATAAAATATATAGTCATAATAATATTTTAATATATAATATTCTATATGGGTACAGCTGTGTGTATAAATAGAATGTATTTTTTAGCTCTACTGGAAAGATCTAGGAACAATGAGTAGCAATACAGTCCTGAAATACTATATTCTATGAAAAGAAGGCACTGCTTCTTGGAGAAACATGGCTGATATTAGTATTTTCTGCAAAATGTATTTTTTTCAGTATGGTTTTATGATTTTTTTCTTTTTTTAAATTTCTGAGACGGAGTCTCACTTCATCACCCAGACTGGAGTGCAGTGGTGCAAGCACTGCTCACTGCAGCTTCAACCTCCCAGGCTCAAGTGATCCTCCTGCTTCAGCCTCCTAGTATCTGGGACTATAGGCACGTGCTACCACACCCAGCTAATTTTTAAATTTTTTGTAGATACAGAGTCTCACCATATTGCTCAGGCTGTTCTCAAAATCCTGGCTGCAAGGGATCCTCCTGCCTCAGCCTCTCATTTCGGGCATGAGCCAATGTGCCTGACATGGTCTTGTAATTTTTTAATGTTTTCTATAAAATTGCTTTTGATCTTCAAAGGTGCATTTTGAGATTAATAAAATTGAAATTATTGACTCACCCATAAATTTAAAAGTAAGCTTAGAAGAAGATTAAATACATGATTTACTTTTTGTCAATCATATTTGCTGAGTCCAATTAGTAATGAAAACAAAATAAATGAAAATTTAAAAATTATAATTAAAAATTTACAAAACTGAATTATGGCATGTTCTATAAGCGATATTGTATCAGTCACAGTTGTCTTATATATTTATATATTTTTTTCCAAAATAGAATATTTATAAAGATATTTTAGTGACTTGGTGGTTTCGTTTAGAAAAAATATGTAAAAGACACAAGATAGCTCTTAGAACTTGGTACATTTTCTTGAGGCAATACTCACTTTTTCAATGTCAAATAATGCCCATAACAGTTAATTTAGCGATTCACTTAGTTCATACCATTTGAACATCATATATGTATTCATTTGTTGTTGCATTTTTTCAAGTGGACAAGTTAGCATTTTAAGTAATGGAATTATGTGATATACTTTCTATTCAACAAAGATCTTCTTTAAATTGTGCTCAAATATATAGGTCCACAGTCCTGCATATGAAACCCTTGAGCTAATATGTCTCAGGATTCTTCAGATTTACAGAAGTACTTTAGTGGAAGAAGTGTACATTACATAATGTATCCCCCCAACCTCCCTCAGTACAGTTGCGGGCAACACCTCATGATCAAACATGTAACTCTGCCGGAAAACATATGACTATTCCCACTAAGTAAAATAAATAAAAAGTATAAGTGGACTTATGTTGGCTCAGGTCAGGTTTTGCTGCCAAATGAGTTTGTGCTGAATTTGCAGAGAGAAAAAATTGGATTTTCAGAGCTTTTCCAATTTTAGAATTGTGGGTTCAAGGATTGTAAATCTTTCTTGTTTGTATCTTAAAAAAATAAAAAGCAAAGCAGCATAATGATCTGAGAGGGGCACAATATCACTTCTGTTGTTACACCCAAAAAAATGTATACCTTGTACTCAAATATGAGGAAATGTCAGACAAATTCAAATTGATACTGTGGTAGGTAGAATCATGGTCCCCTAAAGATGCCTACATGCTGATTCCTGAAAACTGTGAATATGTTACTTTACAGGGCAAAGGGGCTTTTCAGGTATAATTATGTAAACAATCTTGAGATGGGAAGATTTTGTTTGATAAACGCACTTAGCCCAATGTCATCACAAGGATCCTTATCAAAGGGAGGTATCAGGTCAGAGTCAGAGATGGAGATGTGATGACAGAAGGAGAGGTTACAGGGACATGGAGCCACAAGCCGAGGAATGTGGGCACTTTCTAGATGCTGGAAAAGATGAGAAACAGATTCTCCCCTAGAGCTTTGGAAAAGAACTCAGCCCTGCTGACACCTTGATTTTAGCCTCCATAAGACTTATTTTGGACTTCTGACCTCTATAACAGTAAAAGAAGAAATTTATGTTGTTTTAAACCACTAAATTTATAGTAATTTGTTGCAGCAGTGATATGAAACTAATACAGAGACATTCTACACAATAACTAACCAACATTCTTCAAAAATGTCGGTCATGAAAGACAAAGACAGCCTAGAGAATTGTCCCAGATTGGAGGACACTAAGAAGACATGATAACCAAATGCAATGTGGAATCCTGGGTAAGAAGAAAGGACATTAATCAGAGACAATTGGTAAAATGTGAAAAGGGCCTCTAGTTTGGTTAATAACATTGTATGATGTTAATTTCCTGATTTGATAATTGTGTTGTGGTTATATAAGATATTATTGTTAACAGACACAGAATGAGGGAAAATTTTCTACACTTTTTGCAATAATTTTGTAAGTCTGAAATTATTTTGAAATAAGGTTTTTTTTTTAATAAAAAGGACTGGAGATAAATCAATGGGATACCACTTCATTTCCTCAGCACTTATTTAATATTAACATAATTGACACTTATTAACCTATTTATATTATTAACATAACAGTATTAACAAAATTAACATCTATTTAATGATTAATATGAACAGACTAGGCACTGCTCTAAGCTTCCACATATATTAACTAATTTAAACTTACCATGCTAGAGGTGGGTATTACGATCTCCACTTTACAGACACTGAAACAAAGAAGGGTAGTGAAATTTTCCAAGGTCACACAACTAAGAAGAGTGCCAAAGTCTTGAGTGTATGCTCTCAACAGCTACTAAAGGAGATTTCTTATATATTAAACTTTGAGAACATATGGCATGAATGTTACTGACTTATAGTAGAGGAATTGACTATTCAGGAAACTTTGCTTATGTCCTAATTTGTATGCTCTATACTGGTGATATTGACAAGTAACTGAATCCTAGTAAGCCAAGTTGTTACCCTAGTAATATTTTCAAATAATGAATATCACAACCTGGAAACACTAGTTCTACAGAACTAAAGGAATTTTTCCGTATATTTCCTTTTCGTTGTGTTACTTTTCCTCATGTTGACCAAACAGCATCCTAATCTTATATTAATTAATTAATTAATTATTTTCTAAAATTGTCTCAAAACTTCTATTCTGCCAACCAGTTTCCCTCAAAACTTCCAGACTTTATGTCTGTCTTGGTGCTTTAAATGTAATGTCCATACTTTTGTTCTAGAGTTAAATGTATCTTATACTGAAGATATTTTTTCCCACATGGCAATAAGATAGGAGGAGTGGCCAGTAAAAGTTTTGGGGAAGAAAAGATGAGTACTAGGAATTACTTCTCAAACACCTGTGTTCTAGTGATAATCTGACATAGAAAGTAGGAATTGGGGAAAAAAGGAAAGCAGTGAAGACGTTGTCTACTTTAGCTTTAAAGCATTTAGGGCAGAAAACATATTATTTTGCATACCTTATACTGAGTAAAGCATATTGTCAATACTCAACCACAATAAATAATTAGCTATATTAGATTTACATACATCATACGCAGAGATTAAAATCTGTCTCTGAAAATAAGATTCTGAAAGAAAGTCTTTGATATATTCTGATAGAGGTGTAAATCATAGCACTTTGTGCAGATCTTAGATAAGTTAAATATATACCATTTTACCCTTTCATTATATCATAAGTTCCTTTTTAATATTTTTAAATAAATGCCTGCAAACTGAAAGTCTAATTCTCTTTAGAGGCTTTCCACACACATCTATTCCCACATAGATATGGATATGGTTATACCTAGCTATTTATCTACATATAATATATAAAGCAATTATTCACTGGTAAATTTGTACATTTCATTTTCCAATACAGTGTATTCACTTTAATCACATACTTTCTAATCTTTTTGCCTCCTAGTCTCAGATTTTTGAATTCAAATTTTCTTTCCTTTGTCTGTATTTAAAAATAATAATAATCATTTTACATCTATTACAAATAACAATACCTAGTCTCTGATTGAATGCTAACATTGTAATTCATTCTCAGGGTTCGGCTGCCATTCATTCATAGCTGGAGCTGTGCTCTCATTATGTATGACATCAGCAGAAACTCTCAATTCAATTGCAGCCTTTTATTTAATTAGGGGCTATGTATTATTTGGTGTGTAGTATCCAGAATTAAAAATAGCCCCTTCCACTGTGTAATGGGAAAGGAAGAAAACTTTGAATATATATTCTAATTGATATTTTTAATACTTACTCTAAAAGCAATCAAAACTTATGTTAAATATTAATTATAATATTTTTCTGCTTTTGTGCACCTTGATTTATTGCTGCCCTTTTGGGTTCACTTTTAATTACATTACAGGAAAACAAAGGATATTTTTATTGGAAGAGTTATTTAGCACAGACAATACTTTCAATGGTGATGGTTATACTGAACTTTATATTAAACTTAATTTTCAAAAGCATATTTAACACAGTTTGCCAGGCTTTGTAAAAATTATTTTTCCTTCCTTTAACAACATGCCTCTCGGGTCTCTATATTAGAAATCAGGGACAAAGCTCATAAAGGAACAAAGACCCAAAATCAGGGATGGTCTTTTAAAAGAGGTACAGTTTCAAAGACTCCTAAAGATATAAATCAAAGTGCTTTTGAATACAGAGAGCATTCTAAAAGAATATTGAACTGTTTGCTTAAAATCTCACATTATTTCCTGCTTTTTAAACCCTATTCCTTTTTGAAGGCTAGCACCAGATAGGGACAAAAGGAATATTTTCATGCAAAAATCAGGGCCAGGTACAGAGGCACAGTCAGAGTCTATTTCAAGTGGGGACAGAAATTTAATTCAAGTTATTCTCCTCTTTATTCCACATTTAACAGATTTGAAGGATTTCTCCACCTCTCTGACACTTGTGCAGACATCACTAGGTAATGTTTGCACCAGTGGCGGGCACCAGGAAATCTTGGTGTGGAATTTTTTGTTCCCTTGGAACGGATTCTGAAAAACACAGCAGAGTCCAAACATGTCTGCTCAAGGAAGGTGGGGCTTTATGTTTCATGAAATCAACCCTTCTGGCCCCCTCTACTAAAGAAAGCGAGTGGTCAGTCTTTTCCCTTTTATTAGAATCTTATGTTACCCACAGCTAGGTCTTATTCTAGATGCTATTCTTCAAAGTATAAATGAATATCTTCATACTGTTAGGAAGACAGAGATGTTACTCACCTTATTCTAGATCTATGCTTTTTTATGTTTTATTTTTCATGTAATACTTCTAGCACTTTTGCTAAATCAGTACAAATACCAAAAGTAACTAACTGATCATTCTATAACAAATCTTACTTTCCAAAAGTTATGACCAAATACAAGGCTTAAGCCCTTATGATGTGTGTGTTTCATTAAGAAAGTGAAATGCTATACCTCTGAGTAGAGCAAGTATCTGTGATTTTTCATGTTTCCATAGCAACCTGTAATTTTTATTGAACTGTGGAATAAATAGGCAAATAAAACATGCATAAAATATTGATGGGTGTTGAGGCTGCTGTCCAGGGACTTTAGTAACTTATGGTCACTACTGTCTCTTTTTAACTCATGAAGCCATTTTTTCTAATTAAAGCATATATTTATTATGATTTCTTTATTCTTTATCTAATAGATAAAGTTTGCTTTTCAAAACAGGGTTTTCCCTCTTTCGTAGCAGACATATTGGAGAGAATACTGAGAAAGTAACATAAGCACAGAGACAAAAAATATTCCCTAAATTTTTCTGAGGGAACTTAGGCGATTTGCATTGTCCTGGATTGAATTTCTCTTTTTTGACTAATTTTTGCAAGTTACAGACAGTTCTCTATTAAAAATATATATTGCCGATGAGAAAATAACAAATGCAAATAATAATAAGCATGTTCGAGAAAGTAAATTGTTTATGGAAAATAAGTATTTCAACTTTAACTGGAAATAAAAAATTGAATCAATTAAATTGTTTATTTGAACTTGAAAAAAGCAAGTTATAAGATGAAATTGATCTGACATCCATGTATTTCATTGATGCTGATCATTATAGTACTATGTGGTCTGTGTCATTTCATTTCAATAAGCATTTATTGAGAACCAACCTTATTATGCTCAGTACCATGCCAATTGTAAAAAAAAAAAAAAAAAATAGTAAAGTTTCTGAACTTAAGTTACAGCCTAATAGAAAAGTCATGATGAAAAGAGAAAAAAAAGAACCTTAAAATCACATCTAGTATCTGGAAAAAAATAAAGCTGTATCACTTCTTCGTAGCTTACAGCAAAATAAATTCCAGATTGATCAAACTAAAACTTACAAAATAAAATCATTAAAATACTAAATGAAAGCATAGACTTTTAAAAATATTTATATAATCTTAGAGTCAGAGAGTGGAAAATTTCTACATATGATCAAAACTCAGGGGACATTAAAAAATGATAAATTCTGTTGCATAAACGTGAAAATAATTCACATGACGAAATAATATCAAAATGTCAAGGGACAAAGAACAAATTGAGAAATATTTTTTCTGCTTATATCACAGTGACTAATTTTTAATAGATATAATATTCTTATAAGTCAATAAGAAGAATATTTACAATGTAATAGGAAAATGAATAAAAGAACAGGAAACAGAACAAGCGCATGTTTGGAAAAAAATGCTCATGTACATTCATCATAAGATAAATGCACGTTAGTGTGATACTATTTTCACCTAGCATATTGGTTAAAATAAAAAATGTTTTATAACCAACCTGTTAGCAACAGTGTGAGTATAAATTGTTACAAGCATTTTAAGGATGCTTTCATGACTTTTATAACCTCCTTGGAGAACATTCTAGCAATACCTATCCAAAAATGCCCGTAACAATTTCATTTCTAGGACATTCTCATCTATGGGCAAAATGCAGGTTATTCATTGCAGCACTGCTTGCTATATAAAAACATTGGAAACAACCTAAATGTCCATTAATAAAAGACAAGTTAAATATATTTCAACACATTCACACAATGGAATACTATGCAGCCATTAGAAGAAGCAACTCTGTGAGTATAAATAAGGAATTATGTCTAAGAATGTTATTAAATGAAAACAGCAAGTTGCAGAACAGTGTTAAAGTATACTCCCATTTGTGTGTATAAAAGGCAAAATATTTATTTATGTGCTGTCATATATATAAACTATCACTAGAAGTGCACACAGAAAATCCTTACTCTCCGAACAGATGAATTTGTAGCCTAGGGTACAGGGCTGAGATGGCAACTTACCTATCATTCTGTATCCTTCTATATATTTTGAATTTTGTTCAAGTATTTGTTGAGCTTATTTAATTGATTTTTTTGAAATAGGTATTAATTTTAAGATAATACAAAGGCAAATATATAAAAGTATGCTAACTACTTGGAAAATTTCAAGTAACAAGAGACTACTCTGTGATGCTATACAGAAAATGTTTAGAATAAAGGGGTCTTGAGCTAGACTTGAACTTACAAGTGAGATCAGGAAGTAGTATCATGAACCAAGAAGGGCATAATCATACGTTGATGGTGCAAGCTTATGGCCGCATCATTCAAGCAATTATAAGATAGGGAGGAGAAAAAATAGGTGGAGGTTATGGAAATAAAGGAAAAGTGTGGAAGGAACAATGATATTCAACTAGGTCTAGTTTATTAGAGCAAGATAATGGGTTTATAGGAGTTCAAAACAAATATTCAGGCTGGGCGCAGTGACTCATGCCTGTAATCCCAGGACTTTGGGAGGTCAAAGTGGGTGAATCATTTGAGGTCAGGAGTTCGAGACCAGCCTGGCCAACGTGGTTTGGGAGGCTGAGGCAGGAGAATTGCTTGAACCCAGGAGGTGGAGGTTGCTGTGAGCTGAGATCATACCACTGCACTCCAGCCTGGGCAACAGAGTGAGACTCTGTCTCAGAAAAAAAAAAAAATTCAAATAACATCATGGTGGAAAATACCATGTTCTTAATGATTATGTTGCAAAAATACCTCTTTTTGCATAAATATTTAGATGAGGAGAAGTAGCATGATGTATTAGAAGAGGCCATGAACCTGAATTCAAGAGACACTTAATCTGGTCTCTGTTCTGCCTTTAATTAGCAATGTAACCTTGAGAAGGTCGCATTGTGTCTTCAGGCCTCAATTATATTGTCTGTAATGTAAGGGGGGGAATGTGCAATAGATTCATAATTCCACAATCCCTTTTTCATCTAAAGAATACTTTTTTTTCAAATAAAATACGAGAGCAAACAGTAAAATTGATAGGAACAGTGTAACTTTGAATAAGGCAGGAATGGGTGCCCCAGAGCCCACCTGCACAGTGTCATTATTTCCTACCATTGCCCTCTTCAATTGAGCAAAATCAAAGTCCTGGGAACTGGCCAAGTTCGATTTAAAACTATTTTGCTAAAGGATTCCTAAGGTCCCTTTTCATAAGAGCATTCCACAATTCTAGGAGATAATTGATTCACAGGTTTAATCATGTTGTGTAATTCCTACAGAAACATTTGCCAATATAGTGGTGGTGGTAGGAGGCTATGCAGGAAGCAATTACTTTAAAAAAGATTTGTTAAGCATCTTTTCACTTGGCCCCCACAATGTTGAAAGATACAAAGCTGGCTAAAGTATGCTCCTGTCCCATTCTCATTCTCACAATTTAAATGTTTTGGATTTTCTTTTTAAATCTTTTTAGGGTTCTCTAATAAGCTTCTCAAATATATGAGTTGGTATCTTTTATTTGTTGGGAACTTTTGTCTCTCCTCTCTCCTAAGATGGCAATTCAATGTATTCTAGAACTTTTAACCATTTTATACGCCTCTTCTGCACTTTTCTGTTCCATTATTTTTACTTATGTCTCATTCTGAGTGTCTTTTATTGACTTGTCTTCAGTTTTCTAATCCTGTTTTCAACTATGTCCCATTTGCTTTTAAACTCATCCACTGAGTTCCTAAGTTCAAATATTGTATTTTTAGTGCTAAGCTGTCCATTAAGTCATTGTTTATGATTCAACTATATCTTTTGAAATTTTCCTTTCCTTATTTTGTCTTTTTCTCCTCAAACATATCAGTCATAGCTATTTTAAAGACTTGGTTGGCTAATATCAGTATATGGATTGTCTGTGGGCTTGTTTCTATTGTCCATTTTTTCTCTTCATTGTTGTTTATGGCCATTCCTTTTCTCATGTGTAATCATTTTTAACTGTATTTGAGACATTGTACATGTTTAAAAACTGTAGAAATTTTAAATGATGTTCACTTCCACAAAAGAAAATTCCTCTTTCCTCTGTTTAGGCAGGTAGTGTGAGGGGTTGATTAGCTAAATGAAGTTATGGAATGAACTAGATTAGCACTGGGCTATAGCTTTTCCACCTATCTCTGTGGAGGATTCAGTTCTCCCCTGTAAAAATGTTCAGCTTGGCTCTTTGACTTTTTGCCTCATGCAGCTTCAAAACTTAGTAAATGTATTAAGGTCATGTATTGGAGGCCCTCGAGCTTTCAACCTTCTTTTGTCAGACCACACAAATATCAAAATATCCCTCAAGGTTATCTTTCTAGTTTTCAGCTTCAGTTGTATCTAGAATCAGTACATAGTCCCAGATCACGTGAGTTGCAAAATTGTCTTGTTACTCCATAAGACAATTAGACAAATCCGAGTACATTTCAAAAGCCATGTTTTTATGGTCATCAGAAAGCAACAAAAATCAGTCAGATTAAAATGCAAGAGAAGGGAGAACCAGTAAGAGGTGAGTTGATAAGCTGATGAGCAGTTCCATAAGAAGCCTCCTTTCAGGGTTCTTATCTGTTGCTCAATTTGTTTCAGGCCTTCTCTTCTAGAAGCTTTTTGTTTCCTAAGTTTGCAAGATTGTGGAATTTCTCACTCTCCTTTTCAGGATCTTTTAGTTGATTTCCTTGGCATCTCATACATTCTTAGACTCATCAATTTATGGAGAAATGGGCTGTCTGTTTGAGAGCCCTCAAATCTCCAAATTTAATAAATTTGATTATTCTGGGTTCATTTGCTCACTAAAATCTTTACTTTTTGTCTTTTTTTATAGTGACTTTCTGCTTGCACCCAGATCTCATCCTTGTGCCCTACTAGTATAACAGATACCTCCAGGGAAAGAACTGCTCATCAGCTTTTCAACTCACCTTTCACTCGTTCTCCTTTCTCTTGCATTTTAGTTCATCTGATTTTTGTTGCTTTTTGATGCCTATAAAAATATTACTTTTGAAATTTATCTGGAATTGTCTAATTGTCAGTGGGAATATTCATCTGTAGTAACTTACTACACCCTACACAGAAGCTGAAGTTCACAACCCAGATTTTTGAGAACCTTAAAATCTAAGCAACATGAGACAAATTTTTAATTTTTTAACATAAGCTCTCATACCGTTTATGTTACTATATATGAACAGATGTTTCTAAATCATTTATAATATAATAGCATGGCACATTCTCTGGTTATGTCATATAAGATGGCATCAACAAATATGCTAACAATCAGGCCAAAATTTGATTGTAGACATACAACTCTATATCTAGTTAGCTAGTAACTTTATTCAGGAAGGCAGAACTCTTTAAAACACATTAACACTTTTTAATTTTTGTACGAGAGTAATTATATAGGATCAAGTTAGATTAAATTTTGAATTAGATACTAATTTCCCAGGGTATAGAAATAACCATACACTAATCATAAGTAGTATAATGGAGGAAAAAGTGGTATTTTCTACTGCTATATATATAACATATAAGAGGTATAAGCTTATGTTGTACTTTGAAATTCTAAGACATTGATGTTGCTACCATTTTTTTCACCTCCCAGAATATATCAACACTCATTTTAAATTATTTCTTCAATTAACTTCAGGATATCCATCATGCTAAAATTTTTAGAAAGCCTAGAGGGCTTAAGAAATTGTGTGTATGTGTGTGAAAGAGTGTACTTAAGAACTGAATTTGGTTTGCATACCGTGGATTACTTGGAATTTATTTTATTCTTTCTTTTGTTCTTGGTTTCTTTATATTTTAATCAGAGTCATATTTGTAAAGCAATTTAAAACTAGATTAAAATTTAACCTCCAAAAGTGTTGCGTGAGAAATGAATTAACTCCTTCTGACGTTCTATTTTTCTCTTGCCCTTTTACCTCCAGGAGCTGTTACAAGCAATAGAACCCACTGTAGATTTTTTTTTTCAGATAACACTTCACTAAACCAGTGTTTTCCAAAGCATCATAGGTGCATGAATTACCGAAATTAGATTATTGAACATGTTGAGATTATTGGGTTTTACTTCAGTCAGGGACCACTGGCAGTAGGACCAAAAATCTGCATTTTTAATGTGTGTTGTCCATGCTGTTGCCCAACACCATTACCCAATGACTACTCCATTGAAATAGCATAGGACAGTGTCACCATTGACTTTTTTCTTATTCACTTGAAGGATCATTACCTTAGTTCCCAATACAATGCCCACAGTGGCTTCCTACATCAGCAATAGTAAGGCACTGGCCTTATTTCCCTACTCTTATCTACCTCTAGTGTCCTCCGAAGGGCTCCTCATGATCTGCTCATTTTCTATTACACTGATCTCACTAGAAGCTCTTCCAATTCCTGTCTTCTTTATTCCATATTCCAAGACATTCAACTATACCTGTGTACAGGTCTTCACCTTTAAATTTTTCTTCTCAGGATCAAACCTGGAGGGAAATGTGTTACTTACCACTGGACACGTTATTTACCACATGAAAACACAGCGGCTTGTGATACTTCTGGTGTCTATGTATTCTCTTGCAGTCAGAGTCAGTTATTTTCCCAGGCCTCACCAAGTGGGAAAACTCAAGGGAAGTTTTGAGCATGGAAGATCCTTAATGAACCTGCTTAGTTCTCACCATTCCTTCAACTCTGAATAATCAGAGGCAAAAGATAATAATTGAAGACAGGAGCAAAACTAAACCTCACTTGTTTTGTGTCCAGAGTGGCCATTAAGAGCAAGGGATTTGTGGTCAGACTGCCAAGATTCAAATTCTCCTTTCATGACCTTAGCCAAGTTACTTAACTTCTTCAACCCTATATATCTGCATCAAAATGGAGGAAAATAATAGTCCCTGATACCTCAAAATGTCTTAGCAAACTGTTTTTACTGAATTATAGCGCATACAGAAAGGTGCATAGTTTATAAATATGCAACTCAATGAGTTTTTACAAAGTGAACACACTCTCATATACATAGCACACAGATCAAGAAACAAAAGGTCTCCTTCTCCTCACTTCTGATCAATACCATCTCACCAATATTTGCCACTCTCATGACTTCTAGCATCACAGATCAGTTTTGCCTATTTTTAACTTGATATTTACATGTATACAATTTGGTCTCTTTTCTGTCTGGCTTCTTTCTCTTGCTATTACATCTGGGAGGATCACCTTGTTATTCCATGTACTTATAATTTGTCCATTATCATTGCTGCACAGTATTCCCTTTTGTAAACATAATATAATTTATTACTTGTTTTATGTGGATAAGTATTTATTTAATTTCTAGCTTGGAGCTATTTTAACTATTTCACCATATGTATTTTTATTATATATTCTTATGTATGTCTTTAGTAAATAATTGTACACATGTCCATTGGGTATATACTTCAGAAAGAAATTAGTAAGTCATAAAGTATGTGTAGATTCAACTTTAGGAGATCTGCCAAACAGCTTTCCAGTGTGGTTGTACCAATTTACACTCCCACAAACAGTATATGAGAGTCCCAATTATTCTATATTATTATCACTGAAGGCTATCATCTTTTTTATTTTAGCCATTTTGACAGGTTGAGATATTGCCTTGTGGTTGTAATTTTCTCTTCCTTAATGACAAATGCAGTTGAGTGCCCTTCACATGTACTCATATTACTGTTATGAGAACTAAAAACTATAGACAATGTAAAGCTCATTGCATAGGGCCTAGCACATAGCAAGTGCTCAACAAAGTTAAGCATTCTTATTTCTTACTCCTTTGCCTGTTGGATTGCAATGAAGAACCATAGGATGATCTCAATATTGCACATACCTACTTTTTAATAATCATTATCCTTTGCCTCTTCCAGTTGCAACAGCAAAAGCCCAGACAACTAGACAAATCATAAAAGAGAAGGTTAGTTAAAGGAGAATAAGAAGCATATTTTATGGCTGTTTCTATTTTAACTAGTATAAGCAACAGAAGTTTATCTTATTGAGCACCACTGAATTAGCACAAATGAAATATAAGCTCATTAATCACCATTTATTGATTTACACCTCGCTAATGCAATCATTTAGGAAAGTAGCTGTTAGGTAATGGTATCTCATTATGGTTCTTGTGTAATTTCCAGATAGGAGTTATTATCAAGTATGTCAAGTGGGAATCCTGTGCACTGAGTTTGCGATTATCCATCCGCTCAAACAGTTGTACAAAATACCACCAGGGACGTTTCCAACTAGCCAATAATGAATGATGTAGTTTTCCTTGGCCACACTTTAAAGGGAGTTTTCTTTCTTGGCTTTTATCATTCAGTCTGGAGTTAAAGAGGGATGTAGCAACCATTTCTGGTCACATTCTGCTCATTTGAGTGCAGTCAGAAGAGAAATGCAAGCATGAAATATGGCCAATAAAGGGAGCAGAGGGCTTTGAAGACTGGGGGCTCGACCATGTAAGTGAATTGGTGTCCATTCAAAAATTTAAAACTAGGAATGACATTGCAGAGGACACAAAATGACCTTAAATTTTGAGCTGTCTAAACAATGCCAGCAGGCGGACCTTAATCAGTGCCATCCAGCATATGGACAAGAAAATTTATCCCAACAAAGTAGCTTTTATTTTTTGAATTATTGAATTGTTTGTTGTTTCCTTTGCATGAATGCTGAGTAGGGAAGCTCCCTAGACACATCCTCATACATATATTTAAAATGTGAGTTGATAAATAAATTCACTGGTGTGGGATACAACACAAACTATACAAATTAAGAAATTTAATTTTTCTCACTTCTGAGATTATCATGGGCTTTGAATATACTGCCTAACACATATACTTTGAGTTGTGCAATGAATCTGTAATTTGAACCACTTGATAAAGAACTGACTATAAAGCTTAAATACTATTTGATTCAACAAATATTTAAGTAGTCGCAGACTAGGTGCAAGGCTGCATTTAGTAATGTGCTAAATGCAAGAATACATACATATGTAACTTTAAATCAAACTAAGGTATGGAAAGTGTAATCATAAGCAAGCCCACTCAAGTGGTTTAGAGCAGTGGTTTTCAACAGGGGCCATTTTTCCCCTCAGAGAAATTTGAAAATGTCTGCAGATATTGTTGGTTATCACAACTAGGGTAAAGAGAGTGCTGGCATCTAGCAGATAGGAGTCAGAGGTCCCGTTCAACATCCTGCAATGCACGGGCTAACACTCCACAACAAATAGCTCTTTAGCCCAAAAAGGCAATAATGCTGAAGTTGACAAACCCTGATTTATAGCATTTAGCCTTATCCCCAGGGTCCAGAACAGAGCCTGCCACATAGAAGGCTATCAATAATTATGTTTAAAGAATGAGTGTACTATACAGTTACTAACCTACTCAACAGAAAAGTTTGTTTAATACACAGTAATCAAATAAGCAAATTGCATGGTATGTGAATCATATTTCAATTAAAATATTAGAAACATCATATCCGTTTCGCTTTCTGTGAATATAATATTTGCATTTTTTTACAGATGTTCATATGTTATTTTCTTTATTTCCTTGACAAAGTAGAAAACAGTTTAGCATTTGAATATTGTAATAAGAAGTAATGGTTTGAAGTCAGAGAGACATGAACTCAAATCCTAAATGACCGTCAGTTTCCAGGACTGTGAATTAGGATAAAAGTAAATAAATATGGGAAAAATATACAACTAAAATGTACTCATTTTGCCAGGTGTGGTGGCTCACATCTGTTATCCCAGCACTTTGGGAGGCTGAGGCAAGTGGATCACTTGAGGCCAGCCTGGCCAACATGGAGAAACCCCATCTCTGTTAAAAATACAAAAATTAGCTGGGCATGGTGGCGCATGCCTATAATCCCAGCTACTCGGGAGGCTGAGGCACAAGAATCTCTTGAACCCAGGAGGCAGAGGTTGCAATGAGCTGAGATCATGCCACTGCCCTCCAGCCTGGGTGACAGAGCAAGATTCTGTCTCTAAAACAAAATAAAATATACTCATTTTGTAATAATGGCTAATAGAGTCTCAAGTATAGCATGGGATTGTCACGCAGATTCAGTTGGCTGTATATTATCCCTTGGTACTATTGATTGGCAGGCAGGATTCATTTCTATTTGATGAAGGAATTACTTTATTCTGGGCTATTGCTGTATGAAAGTGTCATCAGGTCACCTAAAAAGTCATTTTGAAGTAAGAGTTACATCAACAATATCAGTCTCTTCAATGTAGGGAATTTCTACAAGCCAGGCACTGTGCTAAACACTTCATAGGCAGTTAATACTGCAGTCCTCAAGCGAAATGATGAGATTGGGCTATCAAGGCTTAAAAAGATTTGGCCACACAAGCAGGAAGAGGCATATCCAGTTTTCAACAATATACTCCCTCTCCAAAATGAAAACTCTTCTTCACTGTGAATGACTGTGTCCTGGAGCAATCAGGAGAAAGCTTCATGAGGGATAGAATTTACATGCAGTAGTGAGGAGCAAAGAGGGCTGATGAAGATGGAATGAAAAAGAAAGTAAACTCATCTCGCGTCAAAAGCTCAAATACTTTGTATTGTACAAGTTTGTTCTTTAGAACATTGTATACAATAAAGCTTCATTAAAGTCAACTTTTATGACCATCATTAGGTTATCATGTAAATATTATAGACTAGCATATAACCACTGTAGTTAACGAAGCAGATGTCTGTGCACTGACTTGGAAAGATGGCATTTTTGTTATGAAAATGGAGACAGGATATAGAATGAGGTATACATATATCCAGATGTGTGTGTGTGTGTGTGTGTATTAGATAAGTCACAATTGTACACAGGATTGGAAATAGTGCCTACAAAGGAGAAAGAGTTTATGGAGTGGCGTGAGTGATGGTCAACAGGATTTTTGCTTTCTTTCTTCTCTCTCTCTCTTGCTCGTATTATGTTCACAATGCCTACAATTTATTAATTTAACACACACTTATTGTGTGCCTACTATGACCAGTCACCACTGTTCTAGACATTTGAGTTTCATTCTTGCTCTATAATTAAGCAAGAAGCAGTATATGAGATTGTTTCATTGGTACTCAAGCCACAGTCAGGGAGTGAGCTGATGAGATCCTGGACTACCAAAGTCCTTTTGGGAATGCAGGGGAAAGAGAGGATGATATCCATCTAATATGCTTCTTGTGAAATGGAGTGTATGTGTCTCTCCCATAAGCCCCTCCATAGCAGCATTTGGTGAAGGTCTGCAGGGAAAAATCAGCCCATACATTCAGTTCCCAGGAGAAAGAACCATTTCCTGAAAACAAGGAGGATTGAGGGATTTTTAAAGAGCCTCTTCAGAGACCATTGTTCCTGTGTGACTATAATATGACTATTTATTCATACAATACTTTCCACGGATTCTGATTTTATGGTGCCATAAAGTAAGATTTTCAGAAACTTGGTGGTGGGTAGCATAATGCTATCAATGACACTATTAATTAATGAAGAATTCTACTTAGTGAGGGTGAGCATCATATTTTTCTGAAAATGAATCTTGAGAGCTTCCTTGATTATACTGTGATTCTGCTTCCATTATCATTTAGAGATTGGGACATGAGATGAGACTGGTGATTATAATAATTTAAGAGGAGAAATAATATGTCAGAACTATGGGAGATTCTATAATTTCATGGTCTATAGCATAAAAAATACATCACATCACTACATCAGGGTGTGTTATATTTTAATATTGGCTGTTGTCATACTTTTCACAATATACCTGATTGCAAGTTTATCCTGAACTCTCCTGATATCAATGATATATCTATTGCAGTTACTAATGAAGAAAAGAGAATGTAGTAGACTTTTATTGGAAATTTCTTTAGGGTCTAGGCCATAATGGCATATATCAGGGGGAGGAGAAATTGTTCATTACGTATTTCCTAGGAATTCTTCATAATTTCACCTAGCAACATTACAGACCCTAGACCCATGGGTGCTTCAGCTGGTGCTGACTGGAACTGCTCAGCTCTGCAATGCAGTTAGCCATATGGAGAACATTATACCTCCAATCTGAAACCTGCAATAAAGATCTTTTGGCTTTCTGGAGCGATTTTGGGTTCTGAAATTTTAGTCTTTAATTTGGGTCCATAACATCTTTAGAAGCAAGAATTTTTAAGTATCCCAATATCTGTTCCTGAGATTGTGTGTGGGTGACTTGAAGATTTTGGGTTTTGATGCTTGAAACCTTCATCATTAAAATGAAACATGAAATAATTCAGATGCTTTCCAGTCAAGAGAAATTTGGCATCATGATGAGTAGTCAACCAACAGAGTAACTGAATTTTCAGTTTCTATCTGAATATATTTATATTTTTTATAAATAGATAAGAAAGTCTAAGGAATATAAGTACCAGATTATTTTCCTCAGGCATCAGATATCTTAAGAAGTGAGGTTAAATAAATTTTAAGTTTTTTGCTTTCAACTTCTAAAAATCACATTTCATTGAATCTAAGATGTGCTGATTTTTATAATGCACCATTATTTTATGTACAACTATGAACTGTAATTTTAAAACTAATCCCAATTTTGAGAAATGAAGAAAAAAATCTTAGAATCAATAAAATTTGGAAATCACAAAGCAATGTATCTTGAAAAAAAGCAAACAACACACAAATATGGAAGTATTATCTACTCCCATTGGAAAGCTCTATAAATAATGTGTTCTGCATCCCCCATAATTGTGTAAACAGTTCTTTACAAGATGAAATTATTCAATATATTTTGTATTGCAACTGACATTTATCATTCAACAATATATTAGGGACACTCTGCCGTAACAGTTATCTCATTTTAAAAAATAACTAAAATAATATTTAGAAGTGTCTTTTCTGTCTTTGGGTCAGAAGTTCCAAACTGTGGGCCACAACCCACTGTTTTAAATATCAATACATTTCATATTCATTTCTAGTTTCCAGTTTCCCTTGAAAATCAGGCAAGGGCTACACTGTCATATGGTGACAGTTGGCTATAGGCAACTAATGACTGTTCCTCTAGTTGGAGGACATCCCTTTAGCCCCCCAGTTGTTTCCCATAGCTTTCTGCTGTCATTACATTTCTACCTAGCCCCCCACTGGTTTTAAGGTTTGCAACCCCTACGTGAAACATTTGGAAAAAAACTTAATATAGGAAATCAGGAAGACCTTGTTGTTGCATTCCAAGTTCGCTTAAAATTTTACGTAACTTTTCACTGTCTACCGCTTCCACCATCTAGTTTTTACTCCTGCAATATTTACATATCTGATTCAAACTTTGTTCAATTCTCCTACTTCCTTAAAGCTGCAATGAGAGGAGTTACCAGTACCATCTTATTGGTCTCATTTGTTTTATGATTCTTTTCTATCATGTGCATTTCATTTGACTCTCAGAGACCCAATTACATTTTCACATTGGTAGTTCTTTATGAAACCTCATTTCTGATGATCTGTCATAGTCCACCCAAAATGGAAACATTTCCTTTGTATTGGTAGCTATGTCAACATTGTTCCTGAAGCCCAACTTGGCCACTTCTTTAGTCATTGTTTCCCTAGAGCCTATCCTTTTGTCACCACCATTTCTTTAGTTGGAAAAAAAAAATTGTGGAAATGTCTGAATAGAGAGAGATCTGGTGTTTCATTTGCTGATGTGGCCCATTTTCTAGTGTTACAATTGGTATAGAACTATATTGGTTGGTAGTACTAAACAAAAAATTTCAATTCTTCTTAATAGACTTCTTATAACTATTTCATCACTTAAACTGATTTCTTGGAGACATTCTTAGTAAAACCAATGTGCCACTATTTTTTTGAATTTGTGTATTCTACGAAATAAAATAAATTTCCATAAAATAATTTAAATGTAATCTTTATATTTCTGGAAGACATCCTGACATATTTCTATTCTGCTTCAAACCTAAAGTAGAAAAATAAAATACACAACACTGAATTATCAAAATTGTGTGAATATCAAACAATGAATATCATGAATTTATTCCAGAGTACTAGTTTACATATGTCACAACTAGATAAAAGGCTCTTTCTGTGCCACTTTTCTCTCTGTCTCTGTCTCTTTCTCTTTTTTCTTTGACTGTATATAATGTCATGTCAGTTGTGATAGCCAGCAAGTATTGTTTCCCCTGAGGAATGATATGGTAGGACTAAAAAGGGACAACTTACATTAAGGGGCTTAAACTGTAATGGCGTTATCTCTTAAAAACACCCAAGTCTCTTAGGTAGACTTCTTCCCTTGGGGAGGAAAGAAAGAAAGCAGAGAGCCTCCTTGGTAGGTTGCCATTAGATTGTGTCCTCTGCATTATAAATTAGATGCAAAGATGTATAAACTAGGAAGTTTTCCAGACTTACTCTTAAAGAAGTATTGGCATGTCCCAAGACTTCCATGAAAGCAAGATTCTTTGGACTATCACAAAGCTCAACGCCAGCATGAAAATTCTGTGTGCTCTGTGAGTGTGTTGAGTAATGGGCAGTCAGGAATAGAGCCAATTTTGTGGAAGCCATTGGATGCACGTGCATTTCAGAGTCATTCAGCTATCATTGCCTTTCTTAGGTGGGCCAAAAATTTAAGACATGGAGTAATATTATCTCACTCTGATTAGATATCATAATTCTGATGACAATTTCTAAATTTTCTAAATTTCTGATTATAAAAATATACAATATAGAAAATCTTAAAAATATGAAAAATAGAAAATAAAGTTCCCATAATGCTAATATTCAGAGACAGTGTCTGTTAATATTTTTATGTGTGTTAATTCTAGGTGAGGGGAGGTTTTTTTTGACATATTTAAAATGTTTGAAATTATACCATATATAAATATTACACCCTGCTCTTTTCAATCAATTTATAACATACACACACACTCATATATATGTATGTGTACATACATATACATACACATATATATCTGTACATATGCTTATGTACATACATACACACACGTGTATGTGTATATGTGTGTGTATATATGTATACGTGTTTATACATATATACACACATACACACATACACATATATATGTCTGTGTATATATGTCTATATGTGTATATATGTATATATATGTGTACACATATATACACGTCATATACCAGAGCCATCTTCCCTAGCTTGTTGAATGCACACATACTGTATGTTGTATATACACACATCTGTACAACATATAGCAGAGCCATCTTTCCTAGCTTGTTGAAAATTCCTGGAAGCATAATTTAATGACATTACTGTGCAACTGTCCATTGTGTCAACATAATAACACTTGTAAACCATTCTCCTATTTTTGGTCATTTAGTTTGTTTTTATTTTTTTGCTGTTATAAATAACCACATTACAAAGCAATTGTAGTGATTCTTGGTGAATGAAATGAGTGGGTAAAAGGTATGAAATGTTTAAAGACTCAATAGACATATTGTCAAATTATTTGACTAAACTATTATTACCATCTTACCTGCATTGAATGAGTCCCAATTTCAAACCAGTCTCATTGGCACTGGGTAACCTTATTTTCTAAATGGTCCTTTTAATAAATTAAATTTAAAAAATGTTATCTTTTGTTGTTTGAAAGTACATTTCTTTTTTCTCGGTGAGGGTGAATATTTTTCCATGTAAGTATTTGCTTTTGTAAGAATCACTGAATTGCTACAAGACAACATTACACAGAGAATGTTGTCTATGCCTATTTGAACATCAGGCTTATTTTTTTTTAAAGTGCTTTTCAATTTATAAACTGCTGTCACATACATAATTACCTCATTGGATTCTGACAACAACCTTTTGAGATAGGAAAGAACAGGTATTATTTTCCTATTTAAAAATGAGGCAGGTGAAGTTCAGAGAAAATCAGGAACTAGCCCAAGTTAATCTAGTTAGCAAGCAGAAGAGGGACTTTTGTTTTGTTTTGCTATCGAATCAGAGGATTTCAACAAAAACTGGATTTGTGTGAAGTGAGGTCCAATTAAGGCAAAATGGAAGAAAGTAACGTAGGAACAACTATGTAATTCCCTTCTTTAGCTCTCTATAATAGAACATAAGGCATCAAGAAAAGGTCGGTATCATTTTTTATATGGTGTCTAAGACACTCCAATTCTGAACCAGGATAAATATTTAGCAAGAGAAAGAAAATGTGAGCTGAAGGGCAGTTTTTCAGACGGTTGCCTCAGAAAATGTTAATCTTTAGCACTCATGAGCTTAAACATAAGAGGACAAAAAGAAGTACTTAAGAGGTGTGCAGAGGACTGGCAATATTTTTGAGGCAATATTTTTCACGATGCCATGGCCAATTAAGTAGTGTCGAGTGTATGTTCACAGCAAAGAGTTTGCTTCTCCTTCTTTATTGCACAAACGCTAATTGCAAAAAGTAACCACTTCTTCCAAGATGCTGATTTTGGGGAAAAAATGGCATACAAATGTGTGCAGTGAGCAAGTGCTCTGTTTTGATTATGTAATCTCATTAGAAACATTGGACTAGATATCCTTTGAGTCTTCCCATTGATGAGAAATCACACAACTTTCTAAAAAATGAACCTCTGAGCTTCTTGTTCTTAATCAATTCCATCCATTTTTATCGATTACAAAATTTGCATAGGCACAGTATAATTTTTACACCAATGGTACATGTATTTTGGCACAATGTGACCACATATAAGCTATATAATAACCAGGTGGAACTGGAACTTAGGTATTATATATGCTATCATTTGGTGCCATCTCACTTGAGAAGTAGCAGTTGTATCAGTTAGGATCCTTCATTTCAAGCAATAGAAGCTGATGCTGGTAATCTTTGGCAAACAGAATTTATTGGCAGGCTCTAAGGGGCTCACAAAATTAATCAAATCCTGGGAGGCCATTCTTTGAATACAGGCATAAATCTGCAACGTTCTAAATGACACTATAGCAAGAACTACAGAAAAATATTCACACCAAAAAACTAATCAGACCTGCCCAACACAGTTACAAATATGATCCCAAGCATCCCCACATCCTGTGTCACTAATTTTGAACTCAAAGTCTAGAAGGAGAGGCTTCTAGTTAGTTAAGATTATATGTGCCTATTACCTCAAAGTAGGAAGAGAGACCTGTTCAATTTTGTGGTCAGCAGCAGCTATTAGTTTACAAAAACTATACATAATTTGGAATTACCCAAAAAGGGGACAAAGGAATTTCTTCATAGGGCAAGATGAAATTCAATATTAAAAATATGGAAATTAAATGAGAGTCTATGTAACTATGAACGTTGAGACTACCAGCCATCTCCTCAAGCCCTCTTCCTGCACTTAACCAGCACAAAGTGGGCAGGCGGTTGTATATCTTACATGCTGGGTATGGGAGGATTTTTCTCTAGTGAATCCAACCAGCCCAAAAGCACCAACCTTAAAAACACTGACACTGGGGTTTTCCCGATGAACCAGCCTAGCTATATCACCTTGCAGTGAGATGCAGTGTCCATAGACAACCACTCATGCACATGGAGCTTTTCATCAGCTTTTTAGCCTCCCACTCTTAAGAATATAAGCAGACAAGCAGAGACTGCCAGATATCTTAGCAAAGCCTCCAACATGAAAGGCAATTGCCTCAACATATAAATAGAAAAAAGCAAACTGCTGGGAGCGTGGATATAAATTATATATATATATATATATTTATATATATATATATTATATATATTTTATATATATATATAATTTAGTGTCCTCAGAGATAAGTGATAATATTACATCAATGACACAAGAAGAGACATTTAGATAACAAAAATAAAGGTCTTAGCAATTAAAAATAGAATCAAATAAATACAAATCTCATAGAAGGATGGGGTTACAGGATTGAGAAAATCTCTCAGAAATCGGTGCAAAAAGACATAGAGCTGGACTGTGGGAGGGAAAGGATAAGATAATTGGAAGATCTTTCCAAGCACTTCAACATCCAGATGCCCTTTGCAGAAAGAAAAGTCATTAGATTCCAAATTAAAGATGCCAAAGGACTACCATCCGCTCAGCACAATGGATGAAATTGAACCACACCAAAGTACATTATTACAAAATCTCAGAATCCTGGGACAAGAGGAGAAATCTTAAAAACTAACGGAGAGAAAAAAAATCAGGTCACAGCAAAAGATCAAGAATCTGAATACCAGTGAATATATCAAGAGTAACTAAGAGATAGTGTGAAATGATAAATCAAGAATTAAAATACATGTCTATATTTTAGAGACATGGAGATAAATTCAAAAAAGTAAAAGAGCTGAAAGTTGTTGCATCAGGGAGATTGAAAAAGCTATGGGAGTGTGGATGGCAGGTTTTTTTTTAAATAATAAAATTTACATAAACCATTTACTTTTCGGACTATAAGCATATATATAACTTCAAATGAATAAAGGATAGGAACAAATTGATAGCTCTCCAATAAGCAGAAAGAGATGGGAAAGAAAAAGAAAGAAAGAAAGAAAGAAAGAAAGAAAGAAAGAAAGAAAGAAAGAAAGAATAACTAGTTTATTTAGTATATGTACAGATGCATATTCTCTACACCAGAAAATGAGTTGGTGACATACTATCTGAAAGTGTCTGAAAACCAACTCAAAGTAACATAACAAAATTGGAGATGGACTTTGGTGACTCTCATAGATAGAAGCATGCTGGGGCAGCTTAGACTATCAAAGCCAGAGCTACAAGAACTGAGACTTCATAATTTTGCTTGCCTCTATTTTTGCTTGGCTGCATTTGCAAAGAGAAGCATTCCTCATAAAGCATTTCAGAAGGCCACTAGAAGCCCACATTTATATTTTTCCAACTTTAGCAATCTAAGTGGAATGAGTTCTTCTTTATCCCAGTATTCTTATATTTGACTGGGTAAGATAATTGGGTCTAACCTAAACAGAGCTCTAAGAATGGCTGGGCCTGAATCAGATGCCCATCCCATTGGCCAGATTTGGCAAAGGTGCAAGGCATAGCATTATGATTGACTGTGTCTTTCCTTCTCCCCCACCTCACATCTTCTCATCTCAACTTTTATGACAACCATGGCTAGAATGACTAGTTTCATGCAGTTATAACCTGTGACAATGTTGCTTCAGCTGATCTCCTTCCTTCTGCTCTGAGGCTTTCACACCTTGGCATGGAAATATCTTCGGGGAAACCCCTGCTGCAAAACCCAGAAGTTTTTAAGAGTTAAGAGACTTAACATGCCATGGGGTAACTCTTGATCAATGAGACATGGGAGTCAGTGAATAAATGGTGTTCTCTTCTGTCACTCAGGCAAAACTTCTGAGATGCCATTTCCATGGCCCCTCAGAAGATCTCAGTGAGATTAGCACCAGCTGCCTTTGATAGTGACTCAAGGACACACCCTTACATTGGCTTTCCGCCTATGCTTCTTCCACTTAACTCTCAACTCCTCTTCCCTAAAATCACTTTCTTCATTCAGGCTCTTATCTCATGTATTTCTTTCTGGGGAGAATCCACACTAAGCCATGAGTTTTCTCAAAGGAATACAGATAACTTGTTAGACAAAAAATAACGTATCTATCTTAGATACCATAAGCCAATGATCTCAGGCACTTCATCAGTGGCTTGCGAATAACTTGAACTTGTCATTTCAGAAGATGTCAAATTTGAGTTTAGCCTCACAATCATTTATTTTCATATGGATTGATTCTCCCAATAAATCCTGGTTAAATAGAAGGCCAACTATTAGGACGAAGACAAATTGGACAAACATATATGAAAATCATTTCTGTATATACTGTAAAGCAACAGAAATGACTTGTAGTGTGATGGGAGCTCTCCAGCTATTGGGCAATTGATGTGAGATAGTCTTACGAAAGGAGCATGTTAAAGTGATAGTAAATGTGGTTGTTAATTTATACAACCTAATTAAAGCCTGAACCAATGTTTTAAACAAGCTTTTGGGTTACTATATTCAACGTTAAAGAATACAGCTAGGCATGGTGGCTCATCCCTGCAATCCCAGAACTTTGAGAAGCCTGAGCCCAGAAGTAAGGGACCAGCCTGAGCAACATAATGAGATCTAGTCTCTACAAAAAATAAAAGTTAGCCAGGCATTGTGGTGCATGCCTGCATTCCCAGCTACTCGGGAAGCTGAGTTGGGAGGATTGCTTGAGCCTGGGAGGTCAGGGCTGCAGTGAGCCGTGATCACACCATTGTCTGGGTAACAGAGCTAGACCTTCTCTCTCTCTCTCTCTCACACACACACACACAAACACACAAAGTAAAAAAGATAAAATATTTTGTGTTCTGAGGAATGTTTCTAAACTTGGCCCATTTAAACTATCATTTCTTTAAGAGGAATGGTTTAATTTCTTTATTGTTGTCCTACTTCAAAATGCTTTTCAAATGACTTATTTTATTGATTAAACAAATTAAATTTTGGTTGTTATTCATAAAACACATATTGAAGCTATACATTGATCAAAAAATTTATTCTTTAAACTTTACCAAAGATGGTAGGGTAAATATGGCAATGTATATATTTAAAAAGGTATGTGATGATTATTTTAAACATCTATGCAAAACCATCTATATTCCCCATACTTTGTATTATAACTTTTCATATTTATATATTGTATTTCCTCATTAAATTGCAATGACCTTGAAGACAGACAGAGACTCTGAAACTTCTCTGCACCTTCGTTGGTTCCTAACAATGAGCATTAAATGCAGAAGGTGAGAAACAAATGTTTCATTCACTCATTTCAATAATATAGCATAATAACTTTTTTATTAAAGAATTAAATTACCCTTATTATAAACAATACAAATAAGGAGAGAAGAAGTAAATAAAAAATTATTCACAATCCCACTATCTCTGCTGAGGGGTGAGCAGTAACCAATATTTGGTGTGTGTTCTTCTAGTTTTTCTTTTCTATTTTAAACACATACACAGATATGCACTAATTTAAATGACATCTATATATGTACATATATGAGGTCCTACTAAACATACTACTTTACTATCCTGATTTTATCGCAGTCATTTTTTCATTACTTTATTAGATTTTATATTTAAAATTAAAAAATTAAACCTCCCTGTAATTAAATCAATTAGTATAGGAACATATAATGAAAAAGTATTGCCCCACCTTCCCCTAACCCACATCTCTGAAGTAAGCATTATTAACAATTTGGTGTCTAGCCTTCTATGTCTTTTGCTCTGTGTTTATACAAATATAAATAAACAGAAACATATAAACATGTATAAGGTTTTAATTTATAAACTGCATTTTCACACACCTTTTGGGAGCACAATCAGAAAAAATGAATTAAGAAATGTCAGCATATTAGTCGTTCGGCTGTTAGGACTCATGCATTAAAATAGAATTAAAGTTGATAAATACAATTTGATTTCTATTAGACTTCTTATTAAACTCCTTTTTATTAGTACTTAGTTCTGAATCAACATGGTCAGTCTGTTGTCTGTCTTGGGAAACATCTCTGGTAAACATGGTTCCTATGGAGACAAAGGATAAGCAAATGACTCCCTTTGCAATTTTCATTGGGGTCTCTACAGATGAATATCTATTAAATTCAATAATCACTCAACATTGACTAAAATTATCTCCTTTCAAGAGCCAAAGAAATATTTGTTGTTATCTTATTTAGTGTATAGAAAATTGGACTCACTTTCTTTCCAACCTTCTCTTAAAAGGGCCCGTAGGAAAATAACTTGAAGATTAACTCAATAGCCATTGAGTTTATAGAATGAGACACCTATGAAATTATTAAAAACACTTAAATTCACAGAGTTGCTTTTCAAACTTACTTAAGTCTAATTAAATGGTTGTTTTCATCACTTCTTATAATTTATTTTACTCTAGATAAGAGGAAAATATATCAGTCTCCAAATAGTATTAAATATTTCCCTCATAATGTATGGTCAACAAAGTCCTGCTGAATTAATGAATTGTGTGGATGTTTGAAAGTAGAATTGTACTTGTCTAATTGTGGCATCAGTTGTCATGGAGACTATCAGCCAATCAGTGAATAAACGCCCTTACTTGGCAGTGTTTGGGTGAAGAAAGCTTTGTGCAGTTGTCGGCCTGAGATTTATGATGGTAAAACTATATTTGGCAGGCAAATCAATGTGTTGACCACTGTTTGTGTTTCTGCCCTCATTTTAAGTCACCCCCTTGTGATTCAACTAGAATATTAAGAGACCCTGGGTCTTTGGAGCTGTTTTGTTATTAATCGATCACTTTTATAAACTGTGTATGGGATGACTAGCTATTTGTGTACATACCCAACGAAGCCAACCCCTGGTATGTCTTTGCCTTTGCAATTGCAAATGTCAGATCTTGAAAGCAAGTGGGTATTAGAGGATATCTTTTTATGTCTACTATTAAAACATGTCGAGTGATCTATAAATTACCCCACATAGATAAACAGTGGATTAAAATTAGGCACTTTCATTCTGTCATCACTATAATATTAATCATTGGAGTTTGGGTCTTTAATGTTAATATATACCTTTTAGCAGTATATGTCACTACATATTAAATTACATGATAGCTGACAGACTTTTAAATCAAAACATTTTTTTCTCTTAATGTCATAACATGATAAGAATTAGAGTAATTTTTGCTTACATAGAATATTGTTTAATCTTTTGCACATGCTGTTTTCTTTTGTTTATATTTGCAATAAACTAAGATATTTTTATCAGTACCTATTCTTATTCACGTACACACCAAAATAGGTGATCAACGTTTCACTTAATATACAAAGAGCTATGCAGAGTAATGCCTTTAGCGCCAATGCTATTTTACCAATTTTTAGTAAAACAAAATTGTGGTAAAATATGAGATCTTCTAAGTTATGTGTTTTCTTTTACCAGAATAAATTGTTATCTGAAAACACATTATTAGGATTATGAGAAAATAGGTGACTTTTATGTCCTAATCAATCCAGAACAGAAAGGCTTACTATATATCCTCTGGTAAAGAGTGATTTAATTTCTTATACTCATTACAAATTCTGAATATTTAGAGAGTATGAATAAATTGCATATAGTTAGTTGACATAAAATATATCCATTGAAGAATGGGCAGGTAGTGTTGCTTATATGATAGTTAGTGCTGAAAACAAAATTCCTTCTACAAGTCCCCTATCCTAATTTTCCCATCTGCTAGTGCACAAATCCATTGCAGAAGCTGAATCTTGCATAGAGTAAGCACATAGCAAGATAATACTTTGCAAGCAAATGCACCAAACTTTCTTTACCTACTGCCCATTAGACTAAATAAAAAGTCGATCCTTCCCCCATTGGACTGGGTTTCTATTGTAATTTTGTTGTGGTTATTATGCTTATATGTGTGTGTCCTCTGACTATAAGATCCACAAGGGTGGGAATCATATTCATCACTGTGTCTTTGGCACTTTGAACAAGGCTTGGCACACAATCAGTTCTCAAAAGTGTTTGAGTGAATAGAGGTTAAACTGCTCTCTTAGATTTATTGCTTTCTTATCACGTGAGGCTGCAGCAAGAAGATGCCATCTATGAACCAGAACACAAGCCCTCACGAGACACTGAATCTGTGGCGCTTTGATTGTGAACTTTCCAGCCCCAAGAACTGTAAAAAAAAATAAACTTTGTTGTTTATTTTAGAAATAGAATTTATTAGTAAAAATTTTAAATGTATGACTTATTGGGTTTTTTTCTCGGTTAAATTTTCTTTAATTCCAACATATTTAAGGATTCAAATAAAAATTATCCTATCTCTATTTCATAAGTGTAAAAAATAAATTCATGAAAATGAGAAAAAATGTCAAGAGGTAGCCAGAAAGATAGTTTTAAAATAACGTCATACATCACTGATGATGAACTTTTTAATACCATTATAAATAGTATTTTAAAAATAATACCTGAATGGCAAGAGAGGCTTCGCAGAGTATAGAAACAATAACTTTTATTTTTATATCAATTTACAGTTCCTAAGTCATTTTTTACATATAATTCCTCAATTCCTTACTCCAAGTTTATAGATAAGGAACCTAAAGGACAGAAATTTTGAAGAACTTGTCCAAAAATAGAAGAAAGTTATTCTGATGCCAAATCTAATCATCTTTCTACTATCAAAAATATATGTTTTAAAAATTCCATATCTTACATATCTCTATTTATTACAAATAACAAGTCTGGATTAAAAGAAAATAGGTCTGGCAGGTTTAGTAGCATGCTAGTGTTTTACATTTTAAGGAATTTAAAAATATCCCAAGTCTAAAGCTCTTTTTTTGTAGCAGATTAATAATAACCAACACAGTTGTCCATCTTGGAAAAAATTAATGCCACAGGCTATGATAGACTTTTAAAGTAACATTTAGGGTGTGATATCACCAAAAACATGTACCTGGCAAAAATGTCTCCACTGAAGCATAAAATCTTTGGCCTGGAGCCACTTTGAGTTAATCAGTGCCATGGGGCATATTTACTGCTGTCTACCCACATCTCCACAATGAATGAACAGCTTTCAAATACATATTCATCTAACTGATGACCTAGGAGAAAAACAAGGCAGAAAGTATCAGTGAGACACTCCAATCCACCATAGTTATTGCTTGCATTTGTTTATTTCTTTTGATATCACACATTATTTTCCTTAGTTTCTGTCCATTTAAAATGTGCAGTTTACTTTCTGTTTTATTCATTCTCTTCCATTGTCAAACTTGATATGCAATCTGGGAAGCAGATTATTAGCTCTTTTAAAAGCGAATACTTGAACATTTGACATGGTTTACACTCACATTACTCTCTGGTATTTTTAATATCCAAAACGTTTTATCAAAGAAAAAATGATTGTTGGTGCAATAATTTAATTCCATCTCCATACTATATTCCCACATGTAGGTGTTTTTTAGATAGAATGAATGTATGTGGTAGTGAAGGACAGTTGTTACATTAGCTGTTATGATTCAAGGATTCTCTTCATTATGCAGGACATTGAGAAATAAATTTCAGTATGTAGAGTATAAACTTATATGCCTTAATATTTACATGAATGAAAAAAATTAAAGTTTTTACTTAGATCTATTTTGAGCATACTCAATAACATTTGTGTTAAACTAAAATAAGGCTAAAGACATATTACAAATCTGCAAATAGTTCCTAGTTTGACTAGAGTTGTTGGAATTTGTCAATCAGTTCAGAAACAGATCTTTTTGTCTCTTTTGTAAATCAAATCACTGAAGATTGAGTCATAGCTCCCTTTTTTATTTCTTTATTTCTTTATTTATTTTATTTGTTGTGCATGCACAAATGAACAAAGACATTTCAGAAATTCTTTTTTATTTTAAAATATGCTCTGGCCACAAAACAACATTTAAAAACCAGTAAAATTTATAAAATATTTATATTTTGCTCTACAAGTAATTGAAATAAACATCCCTGGAATCTCTAGTAAAAAAAAATTGTCATTGTCCTACACAGCCACATACAAAGTCAAATATTAGTATGTGGGAATTATATTGGTTTACCTATATTATGTAAATTGTACACATAGGATTGTAATTTTATTAATCTCTTTAGTTATCACTGACATATGATATTTATGGAGTTTAAACTTTTCTGCATGAATTCAAAACTTGTTACCATTTTCTTGTTAGCATTTCCTGATAATTTTTCTTTTTGCTATTCTTTCATTATTTATTCCTCTAAATGTCTCAAAACTATTTTAAGGGAAGCTTTTAAAAAGGGAGAAATAAAAAAGGGAAATATGACTCAATCTTCAGTGATTTTATTTTAAAAAGAGACAGATCTGTTTCTGAACTGATTGACAAATTCCAACAACTGTAGTCAAACTAGGAACAATTTGCGGATTTGTAATACGTCTTTAGCCTTACTTTAGTTTAAAAAGGTTAAATAGTATTTGTTATATTTTAAGTCTTGATCAGTTTCTCTTTTCTGTTTGTTTTTTCATATGAAAGTATAAGCTCACTTGGCTTCCTGGTGAAAAGTTCAAAAAAATCAAGCTGTGAATTTAGACACATTGATAAAGTAGTTTTGGTAGAATTACTGATAAGCAACATACAACTTGATTTTTTTAAAAAAGTAGTTTTTTCTCGAATTACACAGTCACAAGTATTTTGTGAGTTTTTTGGTCTGAATTTTAATTGGACTTTGGAATTTTATCTATAATTTTATCTCACTGATGCCCTCTTTTCTCAAATTTAAATGGCAACATTTTTTGCCTGTATCTCCTGGTATTGCACAAAAATTAAAAATTAGATCTACAATTATATATAACATACTGTTGATTGTGGACATTTTGAAAATACAGCAATATCCATACCAACTATAAGTGAAGTCTGATACTATATCTGATTTGTCTGCTTCCTTTTTTAAAAAAATCATTTATGGACTAATATGTTATTTCAGGACCTACTGAACCATGTAGGGACTAGCATTCCAAGTATTTGAAACCATCTGTTTGAGATGCTGTTACTGGAATATTTTTTTCTTTTGTTAATGTTTACTCAAAATAGTTTCTTTAATAATTTTATAAAATGGCTAAAATATCTTGTTTCCTTGAGAATTACCCTTAAGAAACTTAGTTCCTGACTATTAGAAAGAAAATTCTTTCAGTATCACTTGAAATACACAACAGTGGCTAAGAAAACATCTTTTCTGTTGTCTAAGAAGATCATTTGATATAAGAAAACTAGTAGATTAAAATTCTAGAAAACCTTATGATTGAATTATGAATCTTTGTTTTTAATAATACAGTGATCAATCTTTCTACTTCAGTAAGAATTTTGTGTTGTATGTGATTTTGCTTTATTTTTGGTATTGATGTTGCCAGAATATTCTTAATCAAACGTAGTTTAGAATATATTCAGGAACAATATTTGTTTCTTACAGAAAATGAATAATTTCACCTGCATATATAGCTTTTAGCCTAGTTTTAACCTACTTTTTAATCTCATTAACTGTTACGAACAATTTTTTGTTATTAATTCTGAGAGAACACAAATTGCTGGACGACTCCTCAGAATTTTGGTTTTAATAAATTTGAGTGAGTTCCAGAAATTGCGAGCTCCTGAGTGATGCCAATGTTGCTGGTCTGGGGGTCAACTTTGAGAACTACTGAATTTAAAAATAGATTTTAGAAAAACGGAAAGATGGCAGTGGCTCATGCCTGTAATCCCTGCACTTTGGGAGGCTGAGGCAGGCAGATCACCTGAGGTCAGGAGTTCGAGACCAGCCTGGCCAACATGGGGAAACCCCGTCTCTATTAAAAATACAAAAATTAGCCAGGTGTGGTGGTGGGCACCTGTAATCCCAGCTACTCAGGAGGCTGAGGCAGGAGAATTGCTTGAACCCGGGAGGCGGAGATTGCAGCAAGGGGAAATCGCGCCACTGCAGTCAAGCCTGAGCGATGGGGCAAGACTCAGTCTCAAAAAGAAAAAGACAAGCAGAAAGGTGGAGAAGCCACCCTGAGCCCTCATGCCAAGAATTTTAGCAAAATAATGAGAGGTGACAGCGTGCTGGCAGCCCTCGCAGGCTCTTGGCACCTCCTCAGCCTTGGCGCCCACTCTAGCCGCACTTGAGGAGCCCTTCAGCCTGCCACTGCACTGTGGGAGCCCCTTTCTGGGCTGGCCAAGGCCAGAGCCAGCTCCCTCAGCTTGCAGGGAGGTGTGGAGTGAGAGGTGCAGGCGGGAACCGGGGCCGCACAGGACACTTGTGGGCCAGCGCAAGTTCCGGGTGGGCATGGGCTTGGTGGGCCCTGCACTTGGAGTGGCTGGCTGGCCTGCGGGCCCTGGACAGTGAGGGGCTTAGCACCTGGGCCAGCAGCTGCTGTGCTCAATTTCTCACCGGGCCTTAGCTGCCTCCCCATGGGGCAGGGCTCGGGACCTGCAGCCCACCATGCCTGAGCCTCCTCCTGCCTGCCGTGGGCTCCTGCGTGGCCCAAGCCTCCCAGACGAGGGCAGCCCCCTGCTCCACAGCACCGGGTCCCATCGACCACCCAAGGGCTGAGGAGTGCAGGCACATGGCACGGGACTGGCGGGCAGCTCCACCTGCAGCCCTGGTGCAAGATCCACTGGGTGAAGCCAGCTGGGCTCCTGGGTCTGGTGGGGACCTGGGGAATCTTTATGTCTAGCTAAGGGATTGTGAATGCACCAATCAGCACTCTGTATCTAGCTCAAGGTTTGTAAATGCACCAATCAGCACTCTGTGTCTAGCTCAAGGTTTGCAAATGCACCAATCAGCGCTCTGTGTCTAGCTAATCTGGTGGGGACCAGGAGAATCTTTATGTCTAGCTAAGGGATTGTGAATGCACCAATCGGCACTCTGTATCTAGCTCAAGGTTTGTAAATGCACCAATCATCACTCTGTGTCTAGCTCAGGGTTTGTAAATACACCAATCAACACTCTGTATCTAGCTAATCTAGTGGGGACATGGAGAACTTTTCTGTCTAGCTCAGGGATTGTAAACGCACCAATCAGCACCCTGTCAAAACAGACCAATCAGCTCTCTGTAAAACAGACCAATCGGCTCTCTGTAAAATGGACCAATCAGCAGGGTGTGGGTGGGGCCAGATAAGAGAATAAAAGCAGGCTGCCTCAGCCAGCGGTGGCAGTCTGCTGGGGTCCCCTTCTGTGTGATGGATGCTTTGTACTTTTGCTCTTTGCGATAATAAATCTTACTGCTGCTCAGTCTTTGGGTTTACACCGCTTTTATGAGCTGAAACACTGGCGGTGAATGTCTGCAGCTTCACTCCTGAAGCCAGCGAGACCACAAACCCACGGGGAGGAACGAATGACTCCAGACGCACGGCCTTAAGAGCTGTAACACTCATCAGGAAGGTCTGTAGCTTCATTTCTGAACCAGCAAGACCATGAACCCGCCAGAAGGAGAAAACTCCAAACACATCCGAACATCAGAAGGAGCAAACTCCAGACACACTGCCTTTAAGAACTGTAACACTCACCGCCAGGCTCCGTGGCTTCATTGTTGAAGTCAGTGAGATCAAGAACCGACCAATTCCGAACACAATAACAGCACGTTAAAACAAAAGAAAGTTGTGAAAGAACAGAAATTAATTACATAGAAAAGACATATAAAATAGTAGCAATGAGGCCCAAGGATGAAATTATTTTTAAAAGCTGATAAAATCTTGATGAGTATATAAGCAAGGAAGAGAGAAAAGACACAAATAATATCAGAACTGAAAAAGTGATTTCACACTGTATCCCAAAGAAGAATAACTAAACATTTTGAATGACTGTATGCTAATAAATTTGAAACTTTAGATTAAATTTTAAATTTTTCTGGAAAATACAGCTACTTTGTTGTTGCACAGAAAGAAAATCCTATATCTGTTTTAAAGATTAAGTATGTAAATAAAAATTTCCAGCAAAGAAAACCCCATGCCAAAATTTTATTTAAAGCCACTAATTTTATTTAAAGAAGAAATACAATTTTAAACAAAATCCCCCAGTGAATAACCTTTCTCCTATTTTACCCTTTTTCTTAAAAGATAGTTTTTCTTTGTTCACAACTTCAGTTTAACAGTCATTTTCTCTGAGAACCAGATGTTACCTTCTTGCTTCCACTGTTGCTGCTGAACGTCTGCTTTCCATTCAATTTGAGATTAATCTGGCTTTTCTCTTCAAGTCCTTTTAAGACTTTTCTTTTGACTTTGGTATTCTGCGGGTTCACTAGAGTTGTCTAAATTTTTTAACCTCTGAATTTTATATACTTTGCTTTTCATATTTGTGAGCTCGTGTTTTTCATAAGTTGTAGAAAATCTAAGACATTTTCTTGTCTACACCATTATTTCTAGTGTGTTTTCCTGCGACTTCGACTGGGAGTATACCAGCCTTTCTTATTCTATTCTGCATACGTATTAACTTCTCACATGCATCCTTGTCTCCCTATACCATATGTGGGTACTATGTTAGTCCATTTTGCATTGCTATAAAATAATACCTGCAGCTGGGTAATTCATAAAGAAGAGAGGTTTAATTGACTCAGAGTTCTGTAGACTATACAGGAAGCATGGCACCAGCATCTGTTTCTGGTAAGGGCTCATGAAGCTCACAATCATGACCGAAGGTGAAGTGGGAGCAGACCTCTCTCTCACATGACGAGAGAGGGAGCCAGAGAGAGGAAGGAGGTGCTAGGCTCTTTTAAACAACCAGATCTCACGTGAACTCAGGGTGAAAACTCATTCATTATTGGGAAGATGGTACTAAGCCACTGATGAGGGATCTACCCCCATGACGCCAACACCTTCCACTAGTCACAATTCCAACATTGGGAAACACATTTCAACGTGAGATTTTCAGGGGACTAACATCCAAGCCATTATTCCCTCCCTGGCCCCTCAGATCTCACATCCTTCTCACATTACAAAATACAATCATTCCTTCCCAATGGTCCCCAAAAGTCTCAACTCATTTCAGCATCAACTCAAAAAGTCCAAAGTCTCATCTCAGACTCAAGGAATGTTCCTGCCAACTGTGAGCCTGTAAAATTAAAATCAAGTTACTTACTTCCAAAATACAATGATGGTATAGGCATTGGGTAAATATTCCTACTCCAAAAGAGAGAAATTGATCAAAAGAAAGGAGAAACAAGCCCCACACAAGTCTGAAACCCAGTGAGGCATTAATCAAATCTTAACACTCTAAAATGGTCTCCTTTGAATACATTTCCCACATCCAGGACACACTGGTACAAGAGGTGAACTCCCAAGGCCCTGGGCTGCTCCAATCCTATGGCTTTGCAGGATACAGCCCCGCAGCTGCTCTCACATGTTGGAATTGAGTGCCTGTGGCTTTTCCAGGCTCAGAGTGCATGCTGTCAACGAATCTACCATTGGGGGCTGGAGTGGCCCCATTCCCATAGCTCCAATAATCAGTGCCCCAGTGGGAACTCTGTGTGGAGGCTCCAACCCCACATTTCCCCTTGGCACTGCCCTAACAAGGGCTCTCTACAGGGGCACCACCCCTGCAGCGGGCTTCTGCCTAAGCAAGCAAGTTTTCCGATACAGCCTCTGAAATCTAGGGGGAAGCTGCCAAGCCTCTTTCATGCTTGCATTCTGTGCACCTTTAGGCTTAACACCACATGGAAACCACCAAGGCTTACAGCTTGCACCTTTTGAAGCAGTGGCCCAAGCTGTATCTGAGGCCCTTTGAGCCAAGGCTGGAGCTGTAGCAGTTGGGATGCAGGGAGCAGCATCCCAAGGCTGCACAGGACAGTGGTATTCCAGGCCTGGCCCCTGAAACCATTCTTTGCTTTTAGGCCTCTGGGCCTGTGATGGGAAGGGCTGTCCCAAAGACTTCTGAAATATCTTGGAGGCTTTTTTCCCATTGTCTTGGATATTACCACCTGGCTCCCTTTTTGTTAGGCAAATCTCTCTAGCATTCCTTGCTCCAAAGGGCGCTTGCATTTCTCTCCTGAAAAAGTGTTTCCTTTCTCTGCCACATGACTAGTCTGCAATTTTTCCAAATTTTTATGCCCTGCTTTTCTTTTAAATGTAAGTTCCAACTTTAAGTCATTCCTTTGCTCCTATTTGATCCTAAGTTGTGAGGAGCAGCCAGCTTTGCTGCTTAGAAATTTCTTCCACCAGATACCATAAGTCATCACAGATAAGTTCAACCTTCTACAGATCCCTACGACCCTACGATGCAGACATAACGTAGCCAAGCCCTTTGCTAGGGTGTAACACAAGTGACTTTTACTCCAGTTCCCAATAAAGTCCTCATTTCCATCTGAGACCTTGTCAGCCTGGCCATCACTGTCCATACATGTAATCACATTTTGGTCACAATTATTTAACTAGTCACTAAGAAGTTCCAAACATTCCCTTATCTTCTTGTCTTCTTCTGATCCTCCAAACTCTTCAATCTCTTCCCATTGCTTCTGCATTTTCAAGTATCTATATAGCAATGCTACACTCCTCAGCACCAATTTTGTGTTTTAGTTCATTTTCCATTACTAGAAAAGAATATCTGTGATGGGATAATTTATAAAGAAAAAAGATTTAATTGGCTCACAGTTCTTCAGGCTGTACAGGAAGCATGGTGCCAGCATCTGCTTCTGGTGAGTGCCTCAGTAAGCTTACAATGATGGCAGAAGATGAAAAGGGATCAGGCATATAACATGGCAAGAGAGGAAGCAAGAGAGGGAGGAGGTGCCAGTCTCTTTTAAACAACTTGATCTCACATAAACTCACAAAGTGAGAACTCATTCATTACTGTGAAGATGGCACTAAGCCATTCATGAGGCCCCATGACCCAAACACCTCCCACTAGGTACCATCTCCAGCACTGAGGATCACATTTCAACATGAGATTTGGAGGAAACAAATATCCAAACCATATCAAGTAGTTTATTTGAATCTATCTTTTAGTTCCCTCATGCTCCCTTCAACAGTGTGTAATGCCTTGTATAACCCATCTAGAGTCTAATTTTCAGCAGTTACATTTCATATTTCTAAAAAGTCAATTTGATTGCTCATTCTTGATAGTCTTTTGTTCTTTGCTCAATTTTTATTCAACTTCCTACTTATTTAAATGTATACTATACTATGCTTATATTTGTGTTCTATGTCTGATCATTCCAGTAACTAACCTCTTCAGTTGGGATCTTAAACCATCATTGATTTTGCTGATTCTCACTCATGGTTCCTTATTTCATTTTGTGTTTGATGATTTCCTTTTTTATTGTGAGCTCAAATTTTGTTGAACTGGACCTGTAGGACTGTCACTGTTATACATTTGGAATTTTTTATTCTGGAGGAGAGTTGTAGGATTATCGTAGGACCACTTTAGCACTTTTAAGTTTCCAGCTTAATGAAGGAGTGAGAGATTCATCCCCTTCAATGTGTAGCAGCCACAGTTTAGCCTTTTGGTATCAGCACTGGCATTGACATTTACTTTTAGGACTTCACTGATCCTATTGGTGAGAGACAGGACTAGCTGGATTTCCTAGGCCAACTAAAAATCCCTAAGCCTAGCTGGGAAGGTGACCGCGTCCACCTTTAAACACGGGGCTTGCAACTTAGCTCACACCTGACCAGTCAGAGAGCTCACTAAAATGCTAATTAGGCAAAAACAGGGGGTAAAGAAATAGCCAATCATCTTTCGCCTGAGAGCACAGCGGACGGACAATGATCGGGATATAAACCCAGGGATTTGGGCCGGCAATAGCTACCTCTTTGGGTCCTCTCTGTTTGTATGGGAGCTCTGTCTTCACTCTATTAAATCTTGCAACTGCACTCTCTTTTGTTCCGTGTTCCTTACGGCTCGAGGTGAGCTTTCGCTTGCTGTCCACCACTCCTGTTTGCGCTTTCGCAGACCCACCGCTGACTTCCATCCCTCCAGATCTGGCAGGGTGTCCGCTGTGCTCCTGATCCATCGAGGCGCCCATTGCCACTCCCGATCGGGCTAAAGGCTTGCCATTGTTCCTGCATGGCTAAGTGCCTGGGTTCATCCTAATAGAGCTGAACACTAGTCACTGGGTTCCATGGTTCTCTTCTGTGACCCGCAGCTTCTAATAGAGCTATAACACTCACTGCATGGCCCAAGATTCTATTCCTTGGAATCTGTGAGGCCAAGAACCCCAGGTCAGAGAACACGAGGCTTGCCACCATCTTGGAAGTGGCCTGCCACCATCTTGGGAGCTCTGGGAGCAAGGACCCCCTCGTAACAGTGGTATCAAATGGTTTATTAATTATTTTCCTAACTCTACTGAAAGTACAGAAATGCATCAAAAATATACTTCATGCACATTATCTGGCAGCTAGGTTGTCTTGCAGCAGAACGATATTTTAGGGTATCTAGTCCTTTCATACTACCAGAAGCAAAAATCCCAAAAGTAACATTTTTCACTGTAAAAAATTTGGAAATTCCACATAATCCCAAATCAAAAAGAAAAATAAATTCTCCCATCACTGAGCTATCCAGAAAATCCAAGTAAATAATTTGGTGAGTATCTTTCAAACATAAACACACACTCACAGAATACATACACACATACACACACACATATGTATATAGAATTTTTTGTACTATTTGCCAGATACATGATCTGAATGTCAAGACTACTACCTTCTTCACCCTCACCCCATCCATGGCAAACAACATCAGTCAATTACTGCTTTCCGACTCTTGGGACTGGTAGCTTTATGTCATGTCATCAAATTTATATCATCAAAAAATTACAGAAAACAACTACCAATCAGTTGGAGTTAGTTGGTATGTAAGGTCTTTTCTTCCTTTTTTTAAACTTAATACATAATGCTCATTTATTTTTCAGAGTGTGTATAAATTAAATTTGGTAGAAGCAATTTATGAAACTCATACAGAAAGTATTATATTATTTTTAACTAATGAAACATTCATAAAATGTACTACAGAGAGCATATTTAGGAATTAAAATTGTTGCCTCCAAAATAGTAAATGTCAATACAAATATGGCATAGGAGGAAAACATTCCAGGTATCCGAGTGGATTAATAGACATATATTATAAATGAGATGTGTCATGCTGCAAATAATCTTCATCCTTAATGAATCTTTAAACTCGAACTATACTGACAGTTAAAGATGTAAGAGGGAGACACAGCCCTTTTCTCAAAGGTCTATATTTTGTTTATAAAGATTCTAGTTCAACTAGTCAACAAGCAACAGCTCAAATCCAGTCTGCCTTCTAATACATAAATAAAGTTTTATTGGAACATAGCCATGCCTATTTGTTTCATATTGTCTATGGGTGCTTTTGTGCTAAAATGGCAGCATTGAATAGTCATATTAATAACATAGAACATACAGCTTAAAATATTTACTTTCTGGGCCTTTACAAAAAATGTTTTCTGAGCCCTGTTTGTTATTCAGGGGTTGACTACACAATGAACTGAGATTAAAAGTCAGCACAATCCCAGGTGGCCTTGATTTCCTCCAGCTTCTCTGCTGAAAACTCATCTACTTTGCTGTTTCTTTCAACTTCCCCTGCGTCTAACTCCCCTTCTCACTGTCACTCTCCCTGCCTTAAGGCTTGACTCCTACTGCTATATGATACCAAGAATTGCTTGAAGATAAATAACTCCCAGGGATGTGCTAAACCATGGTTATTCTGATCCTGTATAATTCAAATGTATTTGTTTTCTTTTAACAAAGTTGTAGGTCATCTATTTCTAGCCCCATAATCTCCTCCTCATTTGCTTCCATTAACAGAAATTCTGAAGATAAATGACATACAAGTGCCAAATTTACGGTTCCAAAATGAAGAGTTCTACATTCAAAAAAAGGATGAGAAAGGATGTTATTTGAGCTAGACCTTCAAGCACAAGAGGAATTCCGATAAGTACGAGGCACTGGAAAATTATTATAGTCAAGGATAATGGCAAAAGCAGAGAATAAAGGCAGCAAGGGGCATGTAGTGATCAGAAGCCAAAACAAAACAAAAATCGGTGGGCAGATACATTCTTTAGAACAACTCATTATTATCGTCATTATATACACAAGAAAACAGAGTTCATCAGATAGGTTCAGCAGATTGTTCAAGGTCACATAGCAAAAGATGGAGACTCTTGGATTTTATCCCAACCGGACCAACTCTAACCACCATCCTGTGCAGCCTGAGACCAATTGCTGAAGTTACATGTATTGGTATGACCATTTCCACCTGACAGCAAATGCAAGGGAACCATAAATACCACACAAAGAAGAAAAAAAAAATGAAGAGAGAATGAATGAAAGAAAAATGTTTGGCAATGGGAACCTACAATTATGACTCAAATGCCCCTAACTTCAATAAAAAGGAAATGAACTATGAAATTATTGAAGGAAGCAGTATATGAAAATGAAGGCATAGATACTCCATTCAAATCTCTTAATATATAAATTTAAATATTCACTCCATTTTAAGTGAATGATTCTGTCAAAAGAATTAATTTTCTGAGCAATGAGGATATTCATTTAGCATGATTCCACCATCTGCAATTTATGAACCAAATTATACTCTTTCAGAAAAAAAGTTCATACAATGCATTTAAACTACATCAAGACCAAATCAAAAATGTTTCCCTAAAATTGAAGAAATCACCAAGTAAAAGTTAATCGCCTGCACCTTTAGTAGACAGTGACCATTACAGAATAATATATAACAAATGCTTTACCCAAATGGTTTTTCAAACTTTAACAGTTTATTCATGATATGTGAAGTCAGAGTTCTAGTTTTAACTGGAAAGGGGAATTCTCACATCAACAGAGCAGTCAATAGTCTTGGTGTCCCAGAAAAGACCTTTTAAACAAGTTGTCATTTCCAAAAGGGTTTGCAGGGATCTTAGGAAAAAATGCCCATCAAAGCAGGCTGGCAGGTAACTTTAACGGGGAAAACAGGTTAGACAGACTCTATGCAAAGTGGAGGAACTTCCTCTGTATGTGAGAAGCAAAGCACCGGAGTTCCAGCTAAGTGTTGCCATAAGGGAATAGGGGCTTACTGTTATCAGCTATTCCAATTTTTCAAGAGAAACTACAACTCCAAATATTTCGGTAAATTTTTAAATGGCCACTAAGTGAAAATGTTTAAGACACTGAGCAGACTAAAACCACTTAAACAAATTTGCAGGCTAGGTGACGAGCGGGCTGCAACTTACCCATTTTGCTCTGGAGCATCTGTCATTTACCAAAGAGTGAAACAAAGCATGAATATACACAAAAGGAAAAACTATTAAGAGAACACCATGGGGCTCTTTTATATATAACAGAGATGATCACCTAATTACCAGATTTGTCTTTCTTTCACTTTTTCCTTCTTTACTCATTTATTTGTTCTCTTATTTAACAAATATTTGCTCATTGTCTTTTTGGTATCAAGCTCAGCAGCTGGTGGAAGAAAAAGGAATGTAATCAAATAATTACAGCTATTTAACATGTGCTGGTAAAGATATATACCAAAGTACTGTGAAAGCAAGAATAGGAAGCGTTAACTCTCCCCAGGGAGGTCAGAGAGCCGCAATGGATTTAGTAGGTAGCTGTTAGTTTTGCTTGCTCAGCATCCATTTCCCTTTTTTTTTTTTTTCTGGTGACATTGACTCAATTTTAATTTGAGAAATATTTTCATCTCGATAGGTTAGTAAAAGCAAAGGCAACATTTTATTTCTTGCTCACACTACACATTTTTATTCATGCTACATTTCCTATACAGGGTAGAGAGGAGTTCATTTGACTACAGGCACTCAGGGACCAAGACTGACAAATATTCTATCTCATTTAGCTACACCATGTAGAATACATGGCAGAAACAACTAGACCACCTTGCACTGGCTCCTCTTTGCTTTAGCTTAGACATATCATGTCCTCCTTGTGGTTCAAATAGTCGTGTGGTCTCATTTCACTTCCTGGAGGCTTAGAAATGTAGGACAACCTATTATATGCAATCTTGGTGACATGTCCACCAAAATACCCAACCAGCCCATGGTTGAGACATGGACATGTTACCCAAGCAAAGGCAATGAGATAATTTCTTCCTTTGAGTCATGAACCTTGAACTGAATCTCACAGAATGCAAAACCAGAACTGACCCATTCCAAGGACCTTTTCTATGAAAAGATGATAGTCATTAGTTCCTACAGTCTAGATTCATAAAGGTTTTTTTCTGTGCCTTGAATGTTTAGTTGTTGGGTTGTTTTTGTTCTTTGAGCTACCTATATCTACCTGTATCCATCTTGTATCTTTTCAAAACACTCATTTTATTGTCCGAGTTAGTCAGAGTCATTTATGTGAGCCAACAATGATTACTGATAACCTGGAAAAAAACATGCAAAGTAAGTCTGAGAGAATGAGTAGCAGTTTGATATGATATGGGATAAGAGTTGGTGTGGTGGGATGAGGATGACATCGAGGGCAACAAATGATCAAAGTCAGAGAAGCACGTAGAGCCAGGTATAAGTAGTTCTGCATGGCTAGAAGAAAGAATGGGTGGATTAACGCATGTCAAGAAATGGGAAAGATACTAAAGGCTGAGAAATAGCAACAAAGATTTCTACATCATCCTAATGAAGTTTAGATTTGACCCTGAAGAGAATATACATGTCCCAGCCAGAGAAGTATGCCTGCAGACTGCAGACAGTGAAGAGCCATAGAAGGCTTTTAAGTAACTGTGACTTCACCATGTTTTTTTTCTTTGGTCTTATCTAGATAAATTTCACATAATATAAAATTTACCAATTTAAAGTGCACAATTCAGTGGTTTTTGATATGTTCACAGAGTCATGAAACCATCACTACTATCTAATTTTAAAATATTGTTATCACTCCCAAAGAAAACTCATACCCATTAGTAGTCACTACCTATTTGCCTAGCCCCTAACAACCATTAGTCTACTTTCTTTCTCTAGAGATTTGCCTATTCTGGACATCTCACACAAATGGAATCATACAGTATGTAGTCTTTTTTACTGGTTTCTTTCACTTAGCATAACGTTTTGAAGATTCTTCCATGTTATAACATGTATCAGCATTTCATTCTTTTTTATGGCTGAATTATATTCACTTGCATGGATATACTACATTTTGTTAATGCATCCATTGATGGAAATTTAGGTTGTTTCCACATTTTACCTGTTATAAATAATGGTACTATGAACATTCATGTACAAGTTTTTGCATGAACATATCTTCCATTTATCTCTTGTATATATACCTAGGAGTGGAATTTCTGGGTCATATGTATGCTTAATAAGTTTTTAAGGTGTCAAACTATTATTCAGAGTGGCTGTACTATTTTATATCCCATCAGTAATGTATGAGAGTTCTAAATTCTCCACATCCTTGCCAACATTATTAGCCATTAGGGAAATGCAGATAAAACCTCAGTGAGACCCCTTTAAACCTCCTAGAATGAATAAAATAAAAAGATACATAGTAACAAGTGTTGGCAAGTATGTAGAGAATTTAGAGTTCTCATACATTACTGATGGGATACATTTATTGGTCATTTGCACATCTTCATAGGAGAAATGTCAATTCAGATCCTTTGCCAATTTTTAAATTGGGCTATTCTATTGCAAGAGTTCTTTGTATATTCTGGATACAAGTTCCTTATTAAATATATGATTTGCTATTATCTTCTCTCATTCTATTGTCTTTCCATTTTATTGGTGGCATCCTTTGATGCATGAAAAATTGTAATTTTTATAATGTCCAATTTAGCTATATTTTATTTTTTCGCTTGTGCTTTTTGGTGCCACGTCCAAGAAAACATTGTATAGCCCAGGGCCCTGGAAAGTTACTCCTCTATTTTCTCCTAGGAGTTTTATAGTTTTTGCTCTTACATCTAGATCTGTGATCCATTTTGTGTTCATTTTTGTCTATGGTGTGAGGGAAAGGTCCAAATGTATTCTTTTGTATGTGAATGTCAAGTTATTCATGCCATTTTTGTTTTAAAAAGTTATATGTGGTAGCTAATAAATAAATATATAAATGTGGAAGCAAACACCAATTAGGAGGTTATTACAATAATCCTGAGAGCAGATGAAGCCTGAACTAATTTGTTGACATGAGGAATTATTCAGAAGATATTTAGAGGAAGAAGCCACATTTGGTGGACATTTGTAATTTGACAGCATTGTTCAGCATTGACTCCCCATTTCAAACAGCACCCAACTTCCTTTTGGGGAAATTATATTTTCTCCATTATATGCTGCCTCAGTGGATGATAAATTCAAACTACTTCTTTTTTTAATGGAAACCAACTGAGCCTGCTACTTTCTCTAATTATCTGTCTACATAGAGAGGGAAGGCACAGAACTTACACTTATGCTATCAGAAGTTGTCTCCTAGCTTGGATTCTTGTATAAAAAAAAAACATGAACATGGAATAAAATGTTAAAGTTGCTTCATTTAGACACATGGCCCTCACCAGACTACTCCTTTGGTTCTGGTCATCAAACCACTCTAAAATGTAGGGGGCGGGGGGTGGAAATAACCATTTAATTATATCTCGTAATTTAGTGGTTTAGGCTTGGCCAGGGCTAAATATTTCTGCCCTAGGAACCATCGGCTGAAAATCAATTCCCTCACATGCCTGTTGTCTGGGTGAGGATGACTAGGAAGCTGAGCTTAACTGGGTTTCTCTACCCTTCTGTATTCTCAGGTTCTTCCCATGACACCACTGCAGTAGAGTAGTTAGACTTCCTACATGGAAGTTCCAGGAACCCAAGTTAGTCCTTTTGAAGGTGACGTCTGCAACTGGCATAGCATTGTTTCTTCTGTACTCTATCAGTCATAACAGTCACAGGATAATCCAGATACAAGGGGAGGGGAAGTGGTCTCAATCTCTGAATTGAAGGAATGTCATAGAATTTGCAGCCCTCTTTGACATGCCTTATATACACTGAGAAAACCAATATTGCTTCAATCCCTCCTCCCTAGCTTTCCAGAACTGCCAGATTTAGGACTAATTTTTCAACCTTCCAAACCCTAGTGTAGACCTCATGGGCTGCCAGTAAGTTCTTGTCTCTGTATGTTGTTTGCATCCAAAGAAGCCCAACTGATGCTGCCCAAGAGTTAGAAACTGGTTAGTGAAAAATCATGAGGGAAACAGGCATCTAGGATTCCTCACAGGCTTATAGTTTGGTAGATTAAAATGACTGTGCTGCCACTCTAAGATATATAAAGTGCAGAAGCAAGAGGGTTAAGAATCAGATCATGAGTTCCACTTTTGATAAAACAGTCATTTCAACAACCTGTTGGCTATATGGGTGGTAATTGTGACAGAGATTCGAAAATCATAAACACATTGGTGATAACTGAAGCCAATGGCATAGGTGAGGTGTGTAGAATGAAAAGAGAATTAAGCCAAAGAATGAACTGTTGGTAAAGCAGAAATGAAAGAGGAAATAAATGGGCCAGAGGTAGAAATCATGAATGGTTTAAATCTGGGGGAAAGAATCAGGAGAAGGGGAGAGTCGAAGATACAGTAGAAGGCAATGGACTCACGGGTTTTCTAGTCTGATGGGTTCCAGACTAGAATGGAAACATTTTCACAGAAGGATACTTTCGTGATTCCAAGATGGAGAAATGAGGTCATCTGGAGAGTCATTCTCCTTCTTCTGGGCAGGAAGAGATTGGGGAAAGATAGTTGTGGGGAAAGATGAATCTGTAAATTAGGAAAGACACAATTTGCTGAAGGAGCTCAGTTGTTTTGTTGTTTTGTTTTGTTTTTCAATCTAATGGCTGTTATTTATAATACCAGTATAAAGGGGATATGCAAGGCTATCTGTTGAAATCAATGTGAGGCAGGAACTGATATTGTACATCTCTATCCCCAGCATCATCTTTTCTGTCTTCCTCCATTTTCCTTCCCAATGTCATGTTGATGCCCTCATTCTATTGCTCTCCCTGAGGATCTCTCTGACACCTGCCTCTATCAGATCTACACTCATACTTTTGTCAAGTGATCCCTTTAAGATAGAATTCCAATTATATGACCACTATACACATATACATGTACACACACATAGAGACTCAAGGAACTGATCTCTTATTCTCTACTGAATTCAGTGTTTTAGAATCTACCATCATGTGCCTCCAAGTATCTGTATTTTCTTCTTAAAGATTTCCTATGCCCCTACTGCTATGGTTTGAACGTTTGTGCCCCTCCAAAATTCATGTTGAAACTTAATTCCTAATGCAATAGTATTAAGAGGTGAGGCTTTTAGGAGCTGATAGGCCATTGAAGGCTCTACCCTCATAAATTGATTAGTGCCTTATGAAAAGACTTGAGGGACAAGGTCACCCCTTTCTTCCCTTCTACCATGTGAGGACACAGCATTCCCCCACTCTGGAGGATGCAGCAACAATGTGTCATCTTGGATACAGAGAGCCCTCACCAGACATGGAACCTGCTAGCACCTTGATCTTGGTCTTCCTCACCTCCAGAACTGTGAGAAATAAATCTCTACTGTTTATAAATTATACAGTCTGTGATATTTTGTTACAGCAGCATAAACAAAGACACCAACTAAAATCAACAATTCATTATTCCCCAAGCTCCCTCTGTATCTTCTTTCCTCGATAGTTCTGGCACTTTTGTTTCTTCCACACGAAATGCCTCCCTTCCAACTCTACCTTCTTACATGGGTCCATTTCTTAATCTCAGGGCCTATTATGGGATGGGGAGGGCCATTTGCTTTAAATGTTATATATACAAAAGACCTCACATTTACTTCAAAAGTGGTTACGTTGATTGACAGGTATTATAATTCTTGGTGTTAAAAGTATTAATTTCTTATATGTTATTAATTTCTTGTATTAATTATAATTTCTTATAATTTCCTACTTGTCGTTTATTTATTAATATGCTAGGTGCCTCAAAAAAATGAAAAAGACTTAGGTCTTTCTGGAATTTTAAGAATACATGTTTAAGCTTAACAATAATTATTATTACAAATTTTTAATAACTAACACTTCTTAAACAGTGCCTATGACATGCAGGCACTGTTCTGAGTACTTAATATTTTATTTAATCCTTCAACAACAGTCCCATGGAGTAGATGCTATTATTTCACTATTATAAAGAAAGAAACTGAGGTTTACTGAGTGATATAGTGTAGATATTTGTCCCTGCCCAAATCTCATGGTGAAATCTAATCCCCAATGTTGGAGGTGGGGCCTTGGGGGAGGTGTTTGGATTATGAGGGCAGATCCCTCACAGCTTGATGCTGAGTTCATGATAGTGAGTTCTCACGAGATCTGGTCATTTAAAAGTGTGCAACACCTCCCCATCCCTTCCTCAACCCTGCACCCTCTCTCTTTCTTGCTCCTGCTTTCACCATGAGAGACACCTGCTCCCCCTTCACATTCTGCCATGAGTAAAAGCTTCCTGAGGCCTCCCCAGAAGCAGATGGCACTAAGTTTCCTGTACAGCCTGCAGTGAGCCAAGTAAATCTCTTTTCTTATAAATTGCCCAGTCTCAGGTATTTATTTACAGCAACGCAAGAATGGCCTAATACACTGAACATAGGTAGAATGGTCCAGGCTATACAACTCAGATGCCACCTGTTCATAAGTTTTTTTTTAGTTCTGCTAAATAATAAGTCCAATAATAAGTCCTCTCTCTTTTCTTTTAATCCCCACAGCAAATGTTTACAATGTTATGAGATTCTCTTTATTTTATTCTGTATTATAGTTTTGTAACATCATGACAAATCCCCAAAGTAGTCTGAGAGCTTCTTAAAATTAAGAAGGAAGGCAAAATGTTTTGTTTTGTTTTGTTTTGTTTTTTTGTAACCCCACTGCCAACACTGAGCCTTGCACACAGTAGGACTTCAATTTATCCACTGCATTATTTTGGAGAATTACAGTTACTTAATCACAATTAGCTCTCAAACAAATTCAACATGTATGCAGGAAAGCAAATGCAGGTCGATGTTAGTGTAATTACTAGTATAGTAAATCAATAAGTAATGAAAGCATTAGCTCCATAAAGAATACAAGTCCAGTAATGATAAGTAATGGAGAAAAATCTTACGTTTGTTCTTGCAGACATTTTCTCATTCTCCATTCTCTTCCACCTATACTTAACTAACATCTGGTAGAGTCTTTTTTCTTTTTCCTTTGACATTATGTGTTTAAGCACTTGCTGGTTGATGAAAATAATATGTAAAAATGTCCTTGCTCCTGTGTTTTTGCTTCTAAAAGTGACAGAAATAAACCAAAAAAAAGTGAATTAATGGTAATCTGTTAGAAATGATGAAATTTGTTATATGTTCTCCTATAGAATATACATCACATTACTCTTTATTCTCCCCTCACTTTTTGTAATTTTTTATGTCCTCTTAGAAATTATATTCTATGCTCTTCTTCTCTTTCTTATCCTCTCACTACCTGGTTGCTTCTTTCTTACCTTTCTTCCTTTCCCTCTGTCTCTCTTATTTTCCAAAATCATTTAGGATTTCCTGTGAAAATCTAAAAGACTTAATAAAGAAAATTTTAAAATAGAATTATCTCTACAATTTGCAAAAAAAATTTCATGTCACCACCATAAAATGGCCTACTGAAATGTACTTTATTCTCTTTGTGGTAATTATAGCCTTGATGTAGTTTTTTCACAATACATCATTTAGTCACATATTTCCAAATTTAAATCTAAAAATTCAAAAGCATCTTAATGTAAAAGTCCTTGATAACTGGTCACAATAATTCTCATTTTGACACGAACAATTTATTTGTTTTCTTGTTGGTGGTATTAGGCCATTATTTTTCTATTCACAATTTAACACTGGATAGTTCCTATAGTCTTCGAGGTAGCCACAATTTTGTTTATGTTATTGTTTAATACATTGTAAAATGTTACCCAAAGCTTTATTGCACTTGTTCATTTTGTAGATTAATACAATGTTTTCCTTGTATAGCCTTTGGGCACACAGACCATAAGCAAGCAGAATCATAAATTGATAGGAATAAAAGATTTCTGGTTTTCATTACAACTTGAGTATAATGTAACTAGAACTCTTCTGCCTTTTGCCTCAACTTTACATGAAGTACAAAAAAGAGACTTGGCCCCTACACTGTGCATCTAACTCATCTTCCTCTGGAGGTTGAAAAGACTTTGGGATGCAGTCAGATGGTATCAAATTTCAACGTGTGGGAAAGAAATTTAAAAATAATAATCCAGGAACTCTGTGTAACACCACATAATTTACACAGCAATTTCACATATATTATCTCATATCTCATTTCAAGGAAAGCATAATGCATATCCCACCTTCTTATAAAAATGGGGAGAGAGGAAACTCTTGAAAAAAAAACCCAAATTAAGGCATAAGGAAGTTTGGCAATGTTTCTAAAATTGCACCTAGATCTAAAGGAAGTAGGGCACTATTTCTATATGCATACTTAATACATGCTCATTTTTAAACCCTAAAATATAGTTAAGAGCCATCAGTTAAGATTAGCTTCAGGTTGCATATAACAAAACAAAACAAAAATCTAGACACAAACAAGATAGAAGTTTATTTTTCTTAACAGTCCTGGGCTAGAACAGCCGTTCCTCCAAATCCTCTAGAACTCCTGCTATGTTATTCCAATACAGAGCCTTTATCCTCATTCCAAGACATGACTTGGAATGATTCCCAGCTATCACATCAGAGCTCCAAGCCATAGAAGGGAGGAAGAGAAGAAGACAGAAGAGAGGCAAGCCCTCTCCTGTATAAAGAGACTTCTGAAATATCTTATACAATATTTCTCCTTGTATCTTATTAACTAAATCTTAAATATTTGACTACCCTGGTTGCAAGAGCAGTATGGAAACGTACTATTTTAACTGGATGGAAATAAACCCACTAAGGTAAAGTGGTACCCACCCACTCAGTGGGTAAAGTAAGCCCACCCACTAAGTAGGTGTGGGGTAGGCAGGTGGCAGACTTTGCTACAAGAAAGGAGAGAATGAGAGAGGTGAGAAGAGAGGTAAGAATAAAAGCTACCAGATCAAATTCTTTATTACCCCAGGGATTAATTTCTAACAGTCCTCAAGATTTCCATAAATAATACTTGAAAATTTGACTTGCTGATAATTTGGAAAATTATCTGAGTGATGTGGTAACACAATAAAACATTGATGATGGCATTTGGGGAGTAGTAGTAGCAGCAGCAGTAATATTAAAAGCAGTAGAACTAATAGTAGGCTTTTTGTCACTCAATATGTATTCCCAAAAATATGTAAAAATAATTATCTTTTTATAATGAAACTAAACTTCTATTTGAATAAACCTATACTTTTATTCTAAATGCTTTTCTGAGTTTCCTACTAAGTATTTATACTTTATTAAACTTCAAATAATTGGTGAACATTTATACTGTAACTAATGGGATTTAAATAGCCTTTTAAAGGCTAAGTTAGTTGGTACAGCTTGTGTTTGAAAAGATGAAACGAGGTTCAGTCTAAACTTGGGCCCTATCACTGAAGAGCTATATGTGACCTTTCACCTTCAGTGATTCACTCTCTAAGCTCAATTTCCTCAATTATAACACAGAGACAATAAAAACCCCAAAAATATTTAACTTAAAAGGCTATAGTGAGGGTTAAATAAAAGAATACATAAAATATATAGAATTTGGTAAGTGTTCGTAAAAATCTTTTTTCAAGATCTTCTGCACAAAGTACTAAAGACTAATCAGAGATTACTTTTTTTAAAACAGAATGATTCTAAGGGCAAGATATCCCTGAATAATGTGGTAGTATACATAGAGTTTACAAAAAAGGTAAATACTAGTACCTGGGGAAAATGTGGTTCATCAGATAATGCCTTCAGGAAAAAATAAGAATATTTGTTTCCTATAGCTAATAATAAATAGTTCTCAAAACAACAGAAATTAAATATTATCTAACCTAAGAATGGTTCCAAAATATGAATAACTTGTTTTTAATTTAGGAATGTGGTATAATTAAATAATCCTATCAAATTTTATTTTTTGGAAACCAAATTTTCTAAATTACCAGCATCAGAATGAAGAAGCAGAAAACTTTGGAGTCTGGTCTTAAATAGTACATTATCAATGATCATTTCCCAAATGTAAGGTCCAATACTTTTAAGAAATTTGCTTTTTCTATATAAATCCAAACTCAGAGAGAGTTTCTCAATCTTTTCTTATTTACCTGACTTGAAGGATTGTGGTCTCTTCATCACCACTCATCAAATCCATCACCACTATATATTACATATTTGTGAATTTACTTTTTCTAAACAAATACTTTTCGCCAGGTGCAGTGGCTCACACCTGTACTCCCAGTGCTTTGGAAGGCCTAGGCTGGAGGATCACTTGAGGCCAGGAGTTCAAGACCAGCCTTAGCAACATGGCAAGGCCCCATTTCTACACATATTCTTTTTTTAAGTAGCCGGATATGGTGGTGTGTGCCTGTAGTCCCAACTGCTCTGGAGACTGAGGTAGGAGGATCACTTGAGCCCAGGAGTTTGAGGCTGTATTAAGCTATGATCACCCCACTATGTGACCAAGAGACACTCTGTTTTGAAAGAAAGAAAGAAAGAGAGAGAGAAAGAAAGAAGAAAGGAAGGAAGGAAGGAAGGAAGGAAGGAAGGAAGGAGTGAAAGAAAGAAAGAAAGGAAGGAAAGAAAGAAGAAAGAAAGAAAGAGAAGGAAAGAAAGAATTGCATGCTTTCAACCCCTTTGGTAATGGTCAGCCCTTTTGGTAATCCGGTAAACGGTCGGGTTAATGTCTCTTTCAAAATCAGCCTATGTGCGGGTGTTTCAAGCTGTGTAAACATGTGTTTGGGATATCTGAAGGGGCTGCGGTGCTTTCAACCTTCTTCATCAATTATCCAGGTTTCTCCTCTTCTTCGTTTCCCTTACTCACAGGGTATCCTCTTGTCTTCTTGTCTTTTTTTTTTTTTAAGCTGCTTCTTTTCTTTTTGCCTTAGAGAGCTTCAGTCACTGCCTGCTATGGGTAACGTCCAGAAAATCAAGTCTTTGGAAAGCTAAATAATATATTTATATATCCATTCATTTAAGAACACACAAAAAGTACTTATTAAAAATGTACTGCAAATACTAGGTAGTCACAAATAAAAGACAGTCAGTATACTCAAGGAGCCTACGATTTTGCAGCCAACAGACACTTGGCGTCACTGATAAACCCAGGCTATCATGCAAGCTTTATCCTACAGGCAGAGTTTCTGAGCTACTCATGGAACAAAGGGCTTTTGAAGAAGGATGAAACATCTAATCCCATGTATTTTTTGTTGCATCAGCCTAACCAGATTGTAAGATCCTTGAAGTTCAGATAAATGTCTTTTTGTTTGTTTGTTTGTTTTTCTTTTGTTTTGGAGATGGAGTCTCTCTCTGTTGCCTAGCCTGCCAGGCTGGAGAGCAGTGGATTGATCTCAGCTCACTGCAACCTCCGCCTCCTGGGCTCAAGTGATTTTCCAGCTATTCTCCTGAATAGCTGGGATTACAGGCGTGCCACCAGATCCAGCTAATTTTTAGTAGAGGTGGGGTTTTGACATGTTGGCCAGCCTGGTTGCACTCCTGACCTCAGGTGATCCACCCGCTGGGATTACAGGTTATCTTTTTTTTTTTAATCTTCTATTCTGCCAAGAGAGTTACAGGTATACGTTTGCTTGTTGAATAAACGAAACTATTCAGACTTGCTGATGCTGATGCTAGAACATCCTTAAGTGCAGATGATTTTGTTGGTTTGTCCAAAGGGCAAATTGTAACTTTTTAATATTAGCCATTTGCATCTCAGTATGGATTAATTCGATATTTTCCTTGGAGTGGGAAGATGTGCACAGCAAACAATTTATGGATTAGAAAGAAATCATGAAAATGCACGGAACATGTGGATATTATTAATCCTCAAGAATTGAAGAAATCACAGAAAGTGATGGCTGGGGATTTTGGAAGATAAAGTTTGTCAAAGAACTCCTACTCTGATTAAAACAAGACTTTACCTACACAGGGACCTTACCTTATGTTTCAGAACTGAGCACTGCCAGCACATGAAACCATCCAAAATAAAGTTTTTGTTTTTAAACATAGTCTTTAACAATGAGTTAACCTCTAAAAGGGGCCTCAAATACTGAATATTCAAGACTAAATAGTAGCGTAAGAAATGTTTTCTTAATCAAGTTGTAAAGGATTAGAGATTACTCTTAATCAGAAAGATGTGGTGTGGTTATGAAAATACCAAGTAATTAACTATATTTTCCTAATTGTAATCACCTCTTAAATTAATAAAAAAGATATCAGTTTTCTTTTCTATTTTTTAAAACACAAGATTTAAAAGTAATGATAAAACACTGATTAATTGTTTTGTTTTAAAACAATTAGATTAAAATATTGTTTGAAGTTGCTCATTTTACCCAGCTGACATTTTAATGTATAAATATAATTACAGACTCTTTAAGAATGCTTAATTTTTGCCTTGATATATACGTTAGCAATTGTGTGTTTGAAAGAGAATCATAAAATGTAAAACTTTATGTTTAATCACCAGTGTCAAAAATTATTAGGTAATAACCACCAGAGAAGAGAATGTGGTAAAAGATACAAAGGCCCATATTTAAGACATAATTTTTCTAATAGTTTCTCTGATTTTAAGATGTCATGGCGTCATATGAAGGTTAACAGGTCAGATACCAAATGGACTTTTTAAAAAATGTTAAGTGATCAATTTGCACTCATAAAAGGGTTAAGATTACTGGAAACTAAAGTCCTCTTTGACCATCATCTAGGCACATCACTGGCTACAGAGACAATAAAATTGGCTTCCCCTGAGTCTTCAATTTACTGAGCAAAAGTAGATCAGAGTAGTTGCTTAAAAGAAGATGGCCCCCCAGATTGGGACCAGAATATACTCTGGTGTCAAAACCAGAATTTTGATGCTAGAAAATATTGTTTGAACATCTGCTTCATTAATCCTTGTCTGGCTCTTGTTTCTCTGTCACCCCAATCACAGTCCTCCTTTTGCCACTGTAAGAGAAGCGCAATGCCAGGGTATCACTGCTGTGAGGTTTCATCAAGGAAAGAGAACAGTCTTTTGACAAAGCTGATTTGTTTTGTAAATTGCATTTTTTACTGTTGAAAGCTTTGGCTAAGAGTGAGTTCTAAATCTATTATGATTGCAAATATAATATATTTTATTCAGCCTGTGTCTACATGCTGACAAACAAAACTTTGGGGTAGGAATAAATAAGAAAAAGACATGTTTTGAGTTTCCTAGCAGTAGAACTAGATTTTCCCAACAAAATGTGACACCTAATTTTTTTAAATGCAAGATGAGTGTTTTAAAATTTTTCAGAAGTGCCTTTTTTTGTTGAAAAAAAAAAAACACTTTACAGGGAATATTTTTATAAAGTTAAAGTTAGTTTTTATCAAACTGTAAAAAGCTTCTGCACCACATAGAAACCAAACAACAAAGTGAAGAGATAACCTGTGAAATGGAAGAACTTATTTACAAATCATACATCTGATAAAGGGTTAATATCAGAAATACATAAGGAACTCAAACATCACAACAGCAAAAATGCAAATAACCCAAGTTAAAAATGGGCAAAGGATCTGAATAGACAATTTCCCAAGGAATATATACATATGGCCAGCAGGTGTATAAAAAACTGCCCAACATCAATACTCATCAGAGAAAAACAAGTGAAAAACATAATGAGCTATCACCTGACCCCTGTTAGGATGGCTATTATAAAAAAGTCAGAAGATAGGTGTAGGAGAGGATGTGGAGAAAAGGCCACTATAGAGAACAGTATAGAGGTTCCTCCAAAAGATAAAAATAAAGCTACCATATAATCTAGCAATCCCACTACTGCCTATATATCCAAAGGATATGAAATCATGTTGAGGAGACATGTACCCTCCTATGTTCATTGCAGCACTATTCACAATAACCAATATATGGCAACAGAAGTGTCCATCAGTGGATCAATGGATAAAGAAAATGTGGTATATATACATAATGGAATAATATTCAGCCTTCTTAAAGAGGCTGTCATTTGTAGGACCTAATTGACAGCATGGATGAACTGGAAAGACATTATGTTATGTGAAATCACCCAGCCGCAAGAAAGACAAATACAGGATGATCTGACTCATATATATGTGAAGTGTTAAAAAGCCAGACTCAAAGAAACAGTGTAAAATGGTGGTCACCAGAGGCATGAGGGTTGGGGAATTTGGGGAGATATTGGTCAAAGGACACAAAATTTCACTTAGGAGGAATAAATTCAAGCAATCTATGGCATATCATGGTGACTATAGTTAATAATAATATATCATATACATGAAAATTACTGAGAGTCTATTTTTATTTTAATTGTTCTCACCACAAAAAAAGTATGCGAGATAATTCACACATTAAATAGCTTAATTTAGCCATTCCACAATGTGTATATATATCAAAACATTATGTTGTATGTCATGAATATCTGTAGTTTTTACTTGTGAAATAAAAAATAAAAGAAATAAAAAATTTTTTGAATATGCAAGCACTTTTTAATTTTTTAAAGTGGTATAGATTTTATCAAAAATCAGGATAAGCAATGTTGAGGAATCACAGTAAATGGAGAATACTTTTGCACTGTGCCGCTATCTTCCATCATTAAACCAAGTATCTCGCATTCATTTTTGGTCATGTTATGATAAAGGCTAAGTCTGGATACTGTCAAAATATCCATATGCAAATGAAACAAGCCATGCAACCAGGCTGCTTTGCTTAGCAGCTACCAAACTCCTTGGGTTTGGAGGCATCCAGATGATTGTCTGAAATGTTCATGTTGCATCTGGATGTTTTAGCATTGTGTAGCCCAACAAAAGACAAAGTGTTAAGTTTTACAGCTGTTAGGGTAACACCCTTTTTTTTCTTCTTATGCTTCACAGAAATAATCTGCTTTTACAGGATAATTTTTATATGAAATTATACAATAGAGTCTGAAAGCCCAGAAAATAGGAATCCTGTTTGGAGCAAGAGGGAGAGCACTTTGGGAGTAACAATTTCAGTAAGGGCTGAGGGTGGAGGAGGTAGTGGAAATCATAGTTCAATCGGTAGGCTCAGTTATAAGATAATCTAATAGATATGAGAGATTTGATGGAAAAGTTGAAAAAAAAGAAGGATGAATTAGTAGAAAACTATGTAAGTGAAAATAATGGGGATTTATTTATGCTGGAGGTAGAACAGAAGAAAAGTAATTATGGTATATTAGTGCTGAAGCAACAATAAATGCTACAGATTTAGCTAAGTAAACTAAACTAAACTAAAAATATGTATAGATATATGTATGACTTTATATATAAATGTGTGTATATATAATATATATAAGTTCCACTGAGATTTATCTAGACTGTTGAATCTTTGAAAATGTTAATGACTTTATATTAAAGCTAATGTTTATTTTAAAAGTCTCAAACAAGAGCATCTCTTCTCTCTGAAAATACGGGCATTTCTGTGGCAGCTTTAGAAAGTCGTTGTTTAGCGGAAAAGTGTGGCACAATTCCTTCAGAGCTTTGCCTTATGATTTTCTACCTGTACCTGAGTCATGTTGATTAACTTTCGTCTTTCTTGCTTTCCCCAACTACAAAACAAAAACAAATCCTTTCCCTTCCTCTGCCCCAAGTTCTCTTATTCTTTCCAATCTGACAGGCAGTTTGAAATATATTAAAAGCTAAGAAATGTTCTGAGTTGCAGGAAATTGAAACCATCAGACTTTTACTATAAAATATGACACGAAGACAATTATCTTGTTTAGGATAAAATTATCTGATTTAAGTCAGATAAGTTCCACTATTATACCTTATTCACAGCATAATAGAGTATATCTCTATTTTTTAAAATTCAACATCAAACTTCTCTTTTCTAATTCATGTGAATTCATGAAGGACTCCTATGACTTGGAGTGTATCCATTTAAAGGACATTTTAAAGAAAACACTAAAAAAAGACATAGAAACATTAGGCATGTTTAACTTCTCAATTGAGAAAAAATGTTAAATACATGAAAACAAAATTCCACTGATATAAATATTTTTTATGTAAAAGATGGTTTGTTCTTAGGAAAACATATTAGTTACTTGCTCTTCTTGGATATATTTTCTTTCTCCCACCTCTAACTTTATTGAGGTATGATCAGCAAATGAAACTTGTATATATTTAAAATGTACAACATGCTGTTTTGATATACATATACAATGTGAAATGACTACCACAATCAAGCTAACATATCCATCAACCCACCTACTTACCGTCTGTGTGTGTGTGTGTGTGTGTGTGTGAAGAATGCTTGAGATTTACTCCTTCCACAAATTTCAAGTGTCCAATACATTATTAACTGGAGTTGCCATACTGTGCAATAGGTCTACAGAACTTACTCATCTTATAACTGAAAGTTTGTACCCTTTGACCAACATCTCATTTCTTCCAACTTCAGCCCATGGTAACCACCATTCTACCCTCTATTTCTATAAGCTCAGCTTACATTTTTAGATTTCACACGTAAGTGAGATGATGCAGTATGTGTCTTTCTGTATTTGGTTTATTTCACTTAGTATATTGTCTTCTAGGTTCATCCATGTTTTTGCAAATGGCAGAATTTTCTTCCTTTTTAAGGCAAACAGGATTCTATTGTGTACATATACCACATTGTATTGATCCATTCATCCTTTCACAAGTTGATTCTATACCTTGGATATTGTGAATAGTGGTGTGATAAACATGGGGGTGAAGAGATCTCCTCAACATACAGATTTCACATCTTTTAGATATATACTGAGTAGTGGAATTGCTGGATCATATGGTAGTTTTATTTTTAACTTTTTGAGGAACCACCATACTGTTTTCCATAATGGCTGTACCAATTTACATTCCCACAAACCATGTACGACAGTCCCTTTTCTCCACATCCTCTCCAACGCTTGTTATCTTTTGACTTTTTGTTAATAGCCATCCTAACAAGAGTGAGGTAATATCTCATTATGGTTTTGATTTATATTTCCCTGATGATTAGTGATGTTGGACATCTTTTTATACAACACTTGGCCATATGTTTGTCTTCTTAGGAAAAATATCTACTCAGGTCGTTTGCCCATTTTTAACTTGGATTATTTGTATTTTTGCTGTTGAGTTGTTGAGTTCCTTATATATTTTCAAGATTAAACCTTTGTATTAGTCAGGATTGCAGCAAAGCACAACCTATAGGATATATGTAAGTATATAAGAGAAGATTTATTATGAGAATTCACTCATGTGATTATGGAGGCTGAGAGGTCCCAAAATACACCATCTGCAAACTTGAGAACCAGGAGAGCAAATGGTATAATTCAGTTCCACTCCAAAGGCCTGAGAAATAGGGATGGGGGTAGTGAGGAAAAAGTGGTGCTAGTGCAAACACTGGAGTCAAAGACCTGAGAACCAGGAGCTCTGATATCTGAAGGCAGGAGATGCATATCCCAGTTGAAGAAGAGATTTCATCCTTCCTCTGCCTTTTTATTCTATTCTGACCCTCAGTGGATTGGATGCTGCCCCTCCGCCCAACATTGACGAGGACGGATCTTTACTCAGTTTATTGATTCAGCTGCTAATCTCTACCCAAAGCATGCTTACAGACAGATCAGGACATAATGTTTTACCAGCTATCTGGGCATCCCATAGCCCAGTCAAGTTGACACATAAAATTAATGATCACAAGCCTACCCCTTGTCAACTTGGCACCCATACACATCTCCTCAAACCACACTTGATGTCTAAATAAAGGCAATAACAAGTTCACAATACCATGTATCATGATACAACTATCCTAGATATAATTGAAAACACATTAATCCCTTCTCCAAAAGATGAGGTAAAGTCTGTGAATGATGTTTACTCTTCTCTTGATATCCCATAACTTATATACAATGATGTAAAATTAACAATATTTAAATACTGATATAAACTCAATACATCTTATGTTACATGATACCAGAATAAGAGAGGAATGAAAACAAGGATATCTGCTTAATGTATGTATATAGCCACACAAACGTTTATAATAAACTAAGAAGGAAATATGCATTACAATTACAGTCTTCATTTCTGCAGATATTCAGGTGGTCATAGCTGGTATTTATAACTACATTCCTCTACTGTCTATTCTATATTCCCTTTGCCTTCAGAAAGAGTGTCAGCTGGTCACAACAGTCACCTGGCTGGGTGACCCAAATTTTTATTCTTGAAAGGTCTGGACCATTTGTGGTACTGCCTGGATTGGGTTGTTTTAGTGTTCTATTAATCAGGGCATGGTAATATTAAAAGACTCACTAAGGGGATCTCCTGTATTCCAGACATATTCTTCTTACCTCCATTATGGAGTAGTCATCCAGTTTCCTCTTGGTAGTTTGGATCAATCACTCCAGCCAACACCATAGCTGTTGGCCAGTTGACTCAGAGGCATGAAAATACCAGTGTGGCTGATGACAGTCTTAACTTCTAGTGCAGTGGAATCATTTGTTTGTAGTGTTTTGTTTTTGTTCTTGTTTTTGTTTTAGAGATGGGATCTCACTGTCTCACCCAAGCTGGAATGCAGTGGCACAATCACTATAGCCTCAAACTCCTGAGCTCAAGGAATCTATCTCAGAATCCTGAGTAGCTGGGACTCGGACTACAGGCACACACACCACCGTGCCTGGCTTTTTTTTTTTTTTCTTATAGAGACAGGGTTTTGCCATTGTGCCCAGGCTGGTTTTGAACCTTGAACTGCTGGGCTCAAGCAATCCTCCTGCCTCGGCCTCCAAGAGACTGGAATTACAGGTGTGAGCCACCACACCTGGCCTGGAATCATTATTGTGTCTCCTGCTAGTAGCAAGCCTCCCTCTTGAACTAAGACCTCTAGGTCATCAGTGCACAAAGCCATGGGAAAAGGAAGCAAAAACAGAGCACAAAGTCGTGGGAACAGGAAGGAAAAATGTTGCCATTAAGTCAGTAAAGTAATTGTGAACAGTACCACTCCCATTTCCACCCCTTGATTCCTGGAAATACAGTACCATGTATTGGACACTGATTCAGAGAATATACAGCCTCCTAGAGAACCTTGTCCCAGCCCTGCAAGGTATTTACACCTAGCTGGCACTGTAACTGTATCTTCAAAAGGCCATTTCAGGCAACCTGCCCCGGGATGGTGGGGAACATGATAAGACCAGTAAATTTAATGAGGATGTGTCCATTGCCTCACTTCTTTGGTTGTGAAGTGAGTTCCTTGGTCAGAAGCAATGCTGTGTGAAATACCATGATGGTGATTAAGGCATTCTGTAAATCCACAGATTGTAGTTGTAGCATAAGCATTCCATGTAGGGAAAGCAAACCCATATCCAGAGTAAGTTTCTATTTTAGGAAGAACAAAATGCTACCCCTTCCATGATGGAAGTGGTCCAATGTAATCAGCTTTCTACCAGCTAACTGGCTGATGGTACTGTGAAATGGTGCCATATAGGAGACTCAGTGTTGGTCTCTGCTGTGGGCTGATGGACACTCAGTGGTGACTGTAGCCAGGTAGACGTCAGTGAGTGAAATGGAAGTCCATGTTGCTGAGTTCATGCACAACCCCTATCCCTGCTACTATGGCTACTTTTTTCATGAGCCCATTGAGTGATAACAGGAGTGGCTGGGGAAGGAGGCTGACTGTTATCCACAAAAAGGGCCATTGTATCCACTTGATTATTAAAATCCTCCTCTACTGATGTCACCCTATAGTGAGCATTTACATGAGACACAAATATCTTCATATTTTTTGCCCATTCAGAGAGAGCTATCCACACACCTCATTTCCAGATTTCTTTGTCAACAATTTTTCAATCATATTCCTTCCAAGTCCCTGACATCCAGCCAAACCATTGGCTACAGTCCATGAATTATTAAATAATTGTACATATGGCTGTTTCTCCTTCCAAGCAAAGTGCACAACCAGATGCACTCCCTAACATTCCATCCACTGGAAAGATTTTTCTTTACCACTGTCCTTTAGGGATGTCCCAGGGAGGAGCTGAAGTGCTGCAGCTGTCCACTTTCAAGTTGTGCCTGCATGTCCAGTAGAACCACCTATAAATCATGCCCATGTCTTTTCTTCCTCTATTAATTGATCATAGAGAACTCCCCATGAGGACATAGGTACAGATTAGGAGAGAAAAGGCAGTGTAGCAGGAGTGTCGACCATGGACTTTTGGGCCACTTCTTCTTGTAACTTACTTGTGCTTTCAGGGCCTGCTAAGGGTGAATCACATGTATACTACTTTCATTTGATGGAGTGTTGCTGTGTAAGCCCAACTTTATGGCTTCTTGGGTTAAATAAAACCCAGTTCCTAATGGGCAGCTCAGGTCACATGGTATCACATTTATCACATCCCTGATCGGAGAGAGAATTTGCAAATATTTTCTCCCATTCGGTAAGTTGCCTTATTTTAATTGTTTCCTTTGCTGTGCAGAAAGACCCTTTCATTTGATGTAGTCCGTTTATTTTTGCTTTTGTTGCCTGTGATTTTGGTGTCAAATTGGATATTTTTTTTAGAATAAGAATGAGAATCCCATTTATTTAATGGATTAAGTCATGTAATCAATTATAGGCTCAGCATTGTATTCACATCTGTGGATGAAGAATAAAAGAATTATAAAAACATCCTTTTTACCATTGATTGATTTATAAGTTGATGAGGGCAGGATTACTATACTTTAATGTATAAGACTTGGTTTGAATTAACAAGTTATTTAGCCTTTTTGAGTCTTAGATTCCTCACATTTAAAATATGAATAATTATAGCTGCCCATATCGCTCGCTGTGTTAGTTAGAATTCTCAGGCACTAGTGACCAAAATGGAATTTATTTTTCTTACATTACTGGAAGTCACTTTGTTCTAGTGTTCTTCAGTGGTTCCTGGGATAGTTCAAGGTTCTGGTCCTCTCTGATTTGACTGGCATTTGCATCATAGTTCTTTTCTAGAAGCAGGTCAACAGATTTCTCATTTGATTTCATTAGTCAAAGCTGATACTTAAGGCTATCCCTAGACCAATAACAGCAAAATGAAATTGCTATAATGCAACTAAGCCATTCATTATTCCTCCAGTGAAGCTGGAGTAGAGACCATCCTTCCCTGAGTTCAAGGTGTCATCACCCACTAACTGAGCAAAATTAGAGTTATATTAACAAGCAAGAAGCCAGGACAACCAACCAACAATGTCCACCATGATCATAACATTGTGTAAAGAGCTACATTATTAAATAAGTTCATGCAAATTTATTTTCCTAACTCTAATGTTGTGGAAATATTGTTGTTATTGTTGATAATAATGATGTTGTTATGATTGTCACTTAACATGGAAATCTGCATTTACAACCAAAATTATATGTTTACTAGTCCATTACCACCCCACCCTCCTTGCATCTACACACAACTACTCAAGGGCACCTTATCCACATAAGAAGTGTTCCTTCTGCATTCTGAAAGCAGCCCAGAAAATGTTATTATTGCCATAATTTCTATTAATCTATAGCAGGTCTGCTTTCATAGATCGATTATTATTATGCTAATTTGATTAGATACTCTTCCAGGGATCTGACACACAAGGCTTGGAACAGAGGAACGAAATATGTAAAACACCATCAAAACCAAATGAAAACAAATTTTATCCAGACATGGTTTCTTCGTCTACGTAATACCAAAATAGTTTCCAATTGTGCTTCCCACTTAGTTCATGGACTTCGTGATTTTATGCCAACTTCTAAGATATTGTGTGGCCCAGCCACCATCTGTAAGTACACAGAAAAAGAAAAAAAAAAAATGCCTGGCAGAAGTAAAACTGACATAATAATCAAGCAAAGGGTTAAAACACTTTGAAACAAATGAGGAGAAGCGTTGAAGAATTTGTTAAAAAATATTTAAGGTATATGAAAGATATAGGAATGAAAACAAAAAAATTGACATTTTAATTTACTCCAGTCAAAGACTTTTTACTTAAATAAGATTATTTTGGTGAGAGGTTTTGCAAGGTACTTACACCAGACAGAATGATCAGTCTGCTCAGAACGTATTAGCTAGATAACCCTACTTGTTACAGCAAACAAACTAAAAAATGGCTGGCTTGAAAATGATAGAACGCTCTCATGCTCACATAAAGTCCAAAGTATCTCTGATTGGTGAGTGATATTTTTCCAGTCAATGACTCAAGGACCCAGGGCTCCCTCCACCTTGTGGCTGTGTCATCTTTAAGATGTGGCTTCCAAGTGACAATCTGATGTTCATCATGTCACAGAAGGGTAATAATCAGGGAGGGATGGGCATGAGAGGATTTTTATAGGTCAGTCCTGAAAGAAACAGAATAAATTAGTTGGATGTCCACCTGGCCACTTAGCCTTCTTTACCACATATATAATTAAAACTTTTACATTAACCTTGTTTATCTAAAAAATTTCAAGCTAAAATTTAATATTTACATAAAATTAATTTATATTTATATAATATAGATCTTTATAGCTATAAGAATACTTAGTATAATAAAAGTTTTAATAGGAATAGCAATAATAATAATGGTAACTCTTGAGGAGTTATTACTATATTCCACATATTATGCTAAGGGCGGTATACAGATTTATCACCTAAACTTCACAGAATCTTTCATGAAATAGGTGCTATCGTTATTGTCACCATAACTTAGAAGGGGAAACTGAAGCATAAGAAAATTCACCTAACAGCCTGGCATGGTGGTTCATGTCTGTAATCCCAGCATTTTGGGAGGCCGAGGCGGGTGGATCACTTGAGGTCAAGAGTTCGAGACCAGCCTGGTCAACACGGAGAAACCCTGTATCTACTAAAACTACAAAAATTAGCCGGGTGTGGCGGTGGTCACCTGTAATCCCAGTTACTCAGGAGACTGAGACAGGAAAATCGCTTGAACCCGGGAGGCAGAGGCTGCAGTGAGCTGAGATCACACCACTGCACTCCAGCCTGGGCAACAGCATGAGACTCCGTCTCAAAACAAAAACAAAAACGAATCAGCCAACTTGCCCAATGTGGTGGGTGATGGGCTGTAAATAAAATAAATAGTAAGACTTGAATGCATGAAATAGTAGGACTTGAATGTGTGAAATAGTAGGATATGAATGCAGGAAAAGTTGCCATTGCAATTCAACCAAAAGATGGTCAACATAAAGCTTTGTAATTATCAGCTACAAATTCCAGTTATAGCAATCGTTTTCTTGTGTTCAAAAATCTTCTAAACAAATTCTTACAGAAGCATGGTGTATTAAAAGTACCATTTTTATATTCCAGGTAGCTTACCTGCTTGAGATAATGTGATGAGGGCAAAAATTATTAATGAATCAAATTGCCTTTCCTTCCCATTTATCCAATACCACCATCCTCTTCCTCGCCACCTGGACATTGCCAACACAGCACTTTTCACTACTATGTTCATCCTTCTTCTGTATCTAGGGGTAGTCAGTAGAAAGAAAACTCAAGAAGAAGGTATAGGGAATTAGCTTTTGGTAGAGAGAAAAAAAAAGCAGAACAAAAGTTGTGTGGGAGATTAGGAAGACAACACCTCAGTAGATGCGGTGAGTAGAAAAAAATTGATGGAAAGAGTTGAGAATAGACCAGAAGAGAGTTAATAGCCACACTGAGACAAAAAGAGAGATAAAACCAAGGAAACAGAGGCAAAAATATTTAAGAAGTCTTTGCTGTAGATAATTGATTAAAACTCTTTTAATCATGTCCAAGCAATTTTTGTTTGTTTGTTTGTTTTTGTTTTTTGAGACAGAGTCTTGCTCTATCACCAGGCTGGAGTGCAGTGGCATGATCTCGGCTCACTGTGGCCTCTGCCTATTGGGTTCAAGCGATTCTCCTGCCTCAGCCTCCCAAGTAGCTGGAACTACAGGCGCATGCCACCACACCCAGCTAATTTTCGTATTTTTAGTAGAGACGGGCTTTCACCATGTTGGCCAGGATGGTCTCGATCTCTTGACCTCGTGATCTGCCTGCCTCAGTCTCCCAAAGTGCTGGGATTACAGGCCTGAGCCACCGTGCCCGGCCCAAGCAATTTTTTAAAAGATTGTAATTACTTTTAACTTGCATTGAAACTTATGGTATCCACTTCTTTTTAAGTGGCCCCAAATTGGGCCATTAGAAGCCCTGTGGTTTATTTTTTTTTTTAATTTTTTCTTTCTTTCTTTCTTTTTTAATTAGACTTTAAGTTCTGAGATACATGTGTGGAACATGCAGGTTTGTTACATAGGTATACATGTACCATGGTGGTTTGCTGCACCCATCAGCCCATCATCTACATTAGGTATTTCTCCTAATGCTATCCCTCCTCTAGCCCCCCACCCCTCGACTTGTGATGTTTCCCCCCTGTGTCCCTGTGTTCTCATTGTTCAACTCCCACTTATGAATGAGAACATGCAGTGTTTGGTTTTCTGTTTCTGTGTTAGTTTGCTGAGAATGATGGTTTCCAGCTTCATCCATGTCCCTGCAAGGGACATGAACTCATCCTTTTTTATGGCTGCATAGTATTCCATGGTGTATATGTGCCATGTTTTCTTTATCCAGTGTATAATTGATGGGCATTTGGGTTTGTTCCGAGTCTTTGCTATTGTGAGCAGTGCTGCAATAAACATACACATGCATGTGTCTTTATAGTAGAATAATTTATAATCCCTTTGGGTATATACCAGGTAATGAGAAGCCCTGTGTTTTATTTTGGTTACATTGAGATCACGGCAACTCAGAATCTAAGAGTTAGAAGGAATCGTAAAGATATGTAGTCTAATATCTTTCCAAATGCAAAAATTTATTCTTTTCCATCTCAAAATGTGTAATCCCCCTAACTACCACTTGAATAGGATTTACAGTAAAATACTCATTTCCTCATCCAGTCTCCATGTAACTTCTGAGATATTTGAAGATAATCATTATCTTTTCTACAAATTTTATTTTCTTTGGTTTATTGATAGAATTGTACTAGGACCTTATTTCTCACCATGTTCAATTAATCACCCTTGGATGAGGTTCACTTTCAAATACGTTATGCCTGCTTTCTCTGACATATGTTTAACATCTTTCCAACTTGCTATTTCCCCATGTATCTTCAAACATATAGACAGTACCACCTGGGACCTGAAGATACAGGGAGAAAAAGTGGTTACCAGTGGAAGGAGAGAATTGTACAAAATCAGTTACCTTCTCAGAAGGTACATTGCCAGCTCAAGGTTATTCACAGGGAGAAAACCAGGAAATTAATGCATGACCTCACTCTTTTCACTTCCAACAAGCTCTGGAAGGCTGTCTGCATTGACTGAACCCAACCAGAAGCCAAAAGATCAGCCTCCCAGAGCAGTTAGAAGGTATGAAGAGAGGATATGCAGAAAGAAATGGAAGGTATCTGATATATTTCATAATATTGTTAGAGATATCCCAAAAAACAGAATCTTCTGCTCTGCTATAAGGTGATCAGAATCTTTCAACTAGTTATGTTGCTCTAAGAGATTTACATTGTATACTTTCTGCTAAGCAACAAAAACTTTTGTTTCTTTTTGCCACTTATTATAAACCTAGGTATATAGAAAGCCTCTCCCATCCCAAAGTAATCATGATACCAAACTTGTGTGTGTATGGTTATGATATTTTTGACATTTCACATACTTAAACCTCTTAGTTGTCCATAATGAAATTTAGCCTTCTGAAAAGTGGCATTTTAGAGTCTGAGCATGGCGGGCTAACATGGTCATTGATACTGCCTGTTATAGCAAACAATACATATATATATATATATGCACACACACACACACACACATATATATATATATATATATATATATATATATATATATATCTCCTAATAGAGGTAGATTGCTTTGTTCTTTATACAAATGAAAACACGGGAATGGTTTGGATTCCAAGGGAAGAACAGAGAAATGAGCTGGGGAATTGACAGTGGAATTGGCTATATGCCATCACTTTTTAATCTATGCTTTAGTAAGCTTTTTGCCAATATGGAATACAATAGGCTTCTTTGCATACTTGATGTTATTCTGGATAGCAGCCCAAGCTTTAAGAAATCTAGGCTGGACACATAAAAAAACTAGAAATATTTGCATTTATTTTTTAAAAATCTCTGACTAGAAGTGGTTTTTACACAACCAAGACCATTATTTATAAGTTCACTCATTTGTTGAAAAATGTACTCTTTTCTTGCCCACTCACTTGCCCTTAAAAAGAGTATAAATAAAGCAAAATGCAATAATCCAATAAACCCCCTGTACCCATTATAGTACTTAAAAAAGAAAAAGAAAACATTCCATCAGAAAGCTGAGAGTGCTTTGCATATATCATCCAATTTACTTTTACAGAGTTTCTGGGATATGGCTAGAATAGTTGTCATCATTCCTGGGGTGCCTTGATGCCATTGTTGCCTAGTGAATTGCAAAACAATTCTGGAACTAAAAATAAATACTTCAGTTCTCGGTACAGCCTGGTCAAATTCAGTACTCAATAGCTCATAATGTTCCCTCAAATCAAGTATATCCTATTTCTTGTTTTGCTTCTCTCTTGAGATTCATTTCAAACTTGTAGAAATCATTTATTTTAACCGTCAAAGAATCTCAGAGCTGGTAGGTTTTAATGCTAAAAAAGAATTTGGCAGCTATTTCCATGATTAGCTTGGGAGTGGTATTCTAAGTCACCCTTCATAAGCCCTTGCTCTGCTTCTGTTCAGATTCAAGTCACAATAAGAAGTAGGAAAAATGTCATCAAGAATAAAAAGAAAGTCAAATAGGTTGATATTCGAAAATGAATTCTGCTAGAAAGCAGAGCAACTATGAGATACCAGTGGCCAAATTTTATTCAGATCTGAAAGTAAGTACTTTTTATGTTAAGCATTGTTGGGAGGAGAGGGAGACTGATGTGGATGTGTCAATGTAAAATCATGGTTGATAGACACCTACAAATGGGAGCATAAACTTTAGTTAGCTCCTGTCGGCAGAAGAGCCCAACAATGCCTCCAAGGACCTTAAAGGTTAACAATAAAATCTCAAATTGAATCCTCATTCTCAATGTGAGCCAATCTGTTATAAAACAATGAATTGGCATGAACATACCAAGGCCAATGAGTACAGTTAAGCAAGAGCCTGTCAGCGTGCCCATACTTTATCACCCATGCAGAGAGTAACTCTCCATGACATTAAGGATGCTATATTTGATGGAATGTCACAGTTAGTTGACACTGGCCTTATCCTGGATTGTAGATTCTCTGTCACATCCTGCCAGTTTAGAGCAGGACCTAATGATTACAGTGTTTTACCTTATAAGCCATGGTGGGAAACCAAAGCTGACTTTAACTCAGTAAATTGCTGCCCAGTGTCACAGTTGCCAACTGGAAGTGATTGATAGAGGGTATGACCAGCCATATGGAAGAAAAGAAAGTGAAAAGTGTTTTCAACATCAGTATTATACCCTAACCATGAGTAGAAAAGCTTATAATCTAATGAAACCAAAGGAAAAGGATTAGTAAGGGTTTTAAAAAACTTTGAGACTGCAGGTCATTCCACCCTTTGGTGACTTGAATGTAACAGAAAATTCATTTCTGAGGTCAGATGGCAGATAATGCCCACAAGTAGAAAGAAGTTTGGATGGATTACTTTTAAAGTATATAATTACATAAACATCAGTTGTCTATTATGTGTAGGTATTGGGAACCTAGGGACAAACCCAGAGCTGCATAAGATCAAACAAGCACAATTCATGGGATTTATTCATAAGATGACTTTATTTTCACGTCCTACCACTCTCTTAAATTTATTGCCCTCTTAAATTTAAGCATGGGCAGGTGCTTCTCTTAGATGAAAGCTCAGACAGTTTGAAGCCTTTTCTGATGAGTATTAGGCCATGCAAATTATTAAATCTAAGAATATAAATGTCTGTTTCCATGTGATAGTCACATAATAGTTGATTTAAAGTTGAAGCTGCCGCTTCTCCAGTTTATTTTTGCTGTAGAAGGTAAACGTGCAGGTGGGGCAAGCATTTTATGCTCCACTTCTTTGTTTCCCTGCCTTGAACTTCTACCCCTCCTAACCCAGTTTGCAAACCTCAGATTCAGACTGTGGCAGAATTGGAGCAGGGCATGGAAGGAGAGGAAAGGGATGCAAGAATATTCTCACATGATGAGTACTGTTGTGAGGACCCAGCATGCATGCTCTCTAGGCTTGGCAGAAGTTGAAAACTGACCTTTTCTTTTAAGAACATTTTTGTCAGTTCTTTGCAGAAGCCCCAGTCAGTAGGCATCTCTCCCCTGAAGTTCACTTGACGTGGGTGAATGGGTCTCCATTCCATTTGGTCACTTTTGATACCTTCTCCAGGCCTTAGACTTTCCAAGGTCGTCTACCAACTTCCTTCCACTGAAGCAACTTTGCCTGTCTGACGACCCTCACAGCAGCTCCGTCTTGCATACAGTTCAAATCAGCTCCACAGGAAACATTCATATATCTTTTGCTCTGAAGACATCCAGTAGTATAGTCACTTCTCAAACCACAAATCTCTAATATCACAGCCTCCTTTGCCCAGACTCTTAATTTTCATATTTCTCCAGTGTGTTTTAGACATCCATCTTCTGTGTTGTTCAAGTCATGCAATTCTAAACACAGGAATCAGGACACCTGCAAGGCACAAGTGACCACTCATTATTCTAATCCAGTGGTTCTCAACCAAAGTTAATTTGCCTCCTGGGGGACATTTTGCAATGTCTGGAGACACTTTTGGTTGAAACAACTAGAAAAGTGCTACTGACATCTCTAGTGGGTAGAGGCCAGGGTGGCTAGTCCATATCCTGCAGTGCAAAGGACAGGCCCCACAACAAAGAATTATTCAGCCCAAAAGGACAATAGTGCTAAAGTTGAGAAACCCTGTCCAGTAAAAAAATTATTTTAATTTTTTTCTTAATTTGTAAGTGGAATAGAACTATAATAATATTTGGGACTCTTCCTCAACTCTTTATATTAATCAATTCAGTAGCCATAAATATTAAGTGCCTACTAAGTATTGGGCACTGTTAAGAGGGCTGAGGATACAGGAGTTCTCATGGAGTTTACACACTAATGGGTAACACACTAAGACAGTAAACAACCACAAGTGAGCAAATACATCAACAATATAACAATATAGAAAATAGTGCTCTAAAGACAATAAATCAGACAATATGACAAAGAGATTGGAAAGGGGTGTCATCACTTTGTATCAGAGTAGTCAAGGAAGGCCTATCTGAAGAAGTGGTAACTGGACAAACAGCCAAAGGATAATATGGGGACATTCGGGGGAAAAGCATTCTAGAAAATACAAATGGCTAGTGCAAGTATGAGAAAGGACTAACACACTAGGTAATCCCCTGGGGGCATAACTGTGGTCCCTACTTCGTTTAGAAGTTGCTTTCTGACATATCTTTTAGAATCACAAGAAGGCAGGGGCTTTGACGTCAGGTAAATTGCTGCTTCCAGGACCTGGAATTTACCCAGATCTTATAAAATCCCTAAAATAGGGCTGTGCTTCCATATCGACGTAAGGAATACTTTGAGAGGACCAGTAAAAACTTGGGATGCTACAGTGACATGACGAGGTATCATGAGTGAGGAAGAGCATGGAACAAAAGGAGGATAGATCTGATTATAAAATGGGCACAAGATCTGAATAGACATTTCTCAGAAGAAGACATGCATATGGCAAACAGGTGTATGAAAAGGTGCTCAACATCATTATCACAGAAATGCAAATCAAAGCTCCAATGAGATATCATCTCACTCCAGTGAGAATGCCTTTTATCCAAAAGACAGGCAATAACAAATGCTGGCAAGGATGTGGAGAAAAGAATCCTCATACGCTGTTGATGGGAATGTAGATTAGTACAACCACTATAGAGAACAGTATGCAGGTGTCTCAGAAAACTAAAAATATTACTTCCATATGATCCAGCAATCCCACTGCTGGGACTATACCTAAAAGAAAGGAAATTAGTATATCAGAGAGATATCTGCTCTGCCATGATTATCGCAGCACTATTCACAATGGCCAAGGTTTGGAAGCAACCTAAGTGTTCATCAACAGATGAATAAATAAAGAAAATGTGGTACATGTACACACAATGAAATACTATTCAGTCATAATAAATAATGAGATCCTGTCATTTGCAACAACATGGATGGAACTGGAGGCCATTATGTTAAGTGAAATAAGTCAGGCACAGAAAGACAAACTTTGTATGTTCTCACTCATTTGTGGGAACCAAAAATTAAAACAATGGAATTCATGGACATAAATAATAGAATAATGGTTACCAGAGGCTGGGAACGGTAGTGAGTGGTGATGGTTAAACAAAAATATAGTTAGATAGAATGAATAAGATTAGTATTTACTAGCACAGCAGAGTAATTACAGTCAACAATAATTTATTGTGCATTTTAAAATAACTAAAAGAGTATAATTGGAATGTTTGTACCAAAAAGAAATCATAAATACTTGAGGTGACTGATACTGCATTTACCCTGATGTAATTGTTATGCATTGTATGCCTGTATCAAAACATATCATGTACTCCATAAATATGTACCCTACAATATACACATAAAAATTAAAAAAGAACGATAGAGAAGACTGCAGAGACCCAGACTAGGTAGAACCTCTTGAAACAGCAAACAGGACTTCTTAAACAACACACATTTGCACTTTGGTCCTGGATGGTGGAGATGTCCATGGATCCCTTGGAAAATCTACACACTTTTGTGCATGTGTCCATGGGTATACTTTTCACCTGATCCTCAAAAATGACCCCAAATGAAGGTGAGGATTAATAATCAGAAACCTATTGTTTGCACAGAGTTGTAGAAATCTGTGTCCAGCTGAGGATTTTTACTGCTCCTCTCAAAGTATGCCTTAAGTTGATATGGAAGCACAGCCCTATTTTAGGGATTTTATAAGATCTGGGTAAATTCCAGGTCCTGAAAGCAGCCATTTACCTGATGTCAAAGCCCCTGCCTTCTTGTGATTCTAAAAGATATGTCGGAAAGCAATTTCTAAACGAAGTAGGGACCACGTTATGCCCCCAGGAGATTACCTAGTGTATTAGAACTTTCTCACACTTCTAATAAAGACTTTCCCGAGACTGGGTAATTTATAAAGGAAACAGGTTTAATTGACTCACAGTTCCAGATGGCTGGGGAGGTCTCACAATCATGGTGGAAGACAAAGGAGGATCAAAGTCAAGTCTTACATAGTGGCAGGCAAGAGTGGTAGGCAAGAGAGCATGTGCAGGGGAACTCCCCTTTATGAAACCATCAGAGCTCATGAGACCTATTCATCATCAAGAGAACAGATTGGGAAAAACCTGTTCCCACCGGGCCCCTCCCACGAGACGTGGGAATTACGGGAACTACAATTCAAGATGAGATTTGGGTGGGGACACAGCCAAATCATACAACCAAAAGTTAAAGCCTTTCGTCCCTAAGAAAGAGGGAGGGAGTGTCAGCCTAGAAGGCCTAGAGATCTCCAGAAAGAAGAGAGAAATGTTCCCTTCTCCCCTCTCTCTAGGATAAACAGCCACCAACCCTCTGACCAGAGGTTCTCCAAAGAATATATCATTTGTTATACCCCACCATAAAACCCTTTTCTGCTGAACAATGAAATAGCATGGATAGCTTAAAAAGCAGTACCTAACTGAAAGGGAATAAATTAAATTAAAGAGAATAAATACCAGCAGCCTGAAGCCTGGGGAGCTAGGAGGCATTCCATAGAAAACCTAGGGTGGAGAGTGGCCAGAGTAAAAGGAAAGGGACAATGATGAAAGAAATGACAATATCCAGGGAGCAGAGCCAGTTTAGTTATGGCAGCTAAATAATTTCAAACTACAAAAGGAATTTTAGGCTTCAAAACTCCAGCTCCCAAATAGTGTTATAATTAGTATTATTTTCAGATTAAAGAAAACACCACTTTTGTGTAACAAATTACCTCCATTTTAAAAGCAAAAATAATATATTTCACTTCATAAAAAATGCCCAAACGGAAGCATTCTTACACTAATTATTTCACTCTATTCAAAAAGCATATCCCTGCTTGCTTTTTATTATGCCTTCCAGCTTCTACTTTGAAAAACATGTTAAGAAGCTGGAAGGTATTTTTTAAAAATGAAAGGAAAAAAGAAAAATAAATAATCTTGGAAGCAATTAGAGCCAAAATACAGAATGCATAAATATACATGTACATATTTTTTATTTGCCCCCTAGATTTTACTCCCCATTTTCTTCTACCTCCCTTTTTGGCACCAGAATATGAAGCATCTTTCTTTCCTTGAGCTTCAACAGCAGGCAAATGTTTGCCCCAGAATTGAGTCAGATTCTGTTCTGTGGATTGATTGGCAAGAGTTTTCCTAAAGGAGGTGGGGTCCCCAGAGGGCAAATACATAATTTTCATAATGCATTTCTTTTTTTCCCCCCAGCCTAGGAACCTAAGTCTATTTCTGAACCATTTCGTCTAAGAGTAATAATTAGCAGCACATTGCAAAAGACAAAACACCATCGTCATTGCTTCGTGGGGTCTGTAGTTGCTCTTGTAAAATTACCAAGAATATAATTTTACTGTGGGAACAAAGAACATATGTAAAGTAAATATTGTTACAGATTTTAGACTGTCGAGAAGAAATTTTTATATTTGAATATTAGAGAAAACCACAGGAAATGGAGTTTAAAATTGACTCTTTCTGCACTTTCCTTCACTCAATTGACTGTGGCTAAGGTAAAAGTTGTCACTTGGTGACAGCAAGGAAAGCTTTAGCACAAGCTTTTCTAAACAGGGTATCAAAGCACTTGAATTTAAAACATCTAAAATAATGAAGATATTCCCCCCTCAAATGAACTTTGATATCCAGGTCAATCTACATTGAAAAACAAATATGCTATCATCATTTCACTTTAATATGAGAATATTTTAAATATATTATTATTAAAATGATCTTTATATGTAAAACATCTTTAATAGGAACAAGAATAAGAAGGTGAAAATCAATTTGTGATGATAGTATTTGTACTGGGATTAAAATGTTGACTGTGTGCTGTACACCCAAGGAGAGGCTTGATTATTTTTTAACCAGATTTTGAAGAGTATGAGCTCTGATGAGGCGACGATGTTGCTGAGCTTTGCATAAAGGCAAAATCAGTGTAGTAACATCCTATCCTTCTGAAGATCGGGCTTCTGACAACATCACCTATCCAACAACACAGGTATGAAATAGAAAGCCTCAGCCCTATGCCTTAGCCAGTGGGTTCCAGAAGCTCTTCTCAGGTACCAGGCAAGAGTTTTCTGACTCAGGTTTTTAACCCTAACCCTGACAATGCCAGCAGTCCAATTCATCACAGAGCAGGACATTAGTCAGTGTGAATTAGAAGTGGGGGATGGGGATGCCACAGGGGCAAGGACAAAGCTGCCGATGTGGCTGCCAATGTGAGAGACAACAACAAGATGAGGCAATGAAACTACTGTACAGTAATTGGTGGTCATTAAGATGAGCCGAAGCCATCAGGGAAAGCTAAATTGTGCTTTAATACTTCATTTATGAAAGAAGGATAGCATACCAGAAGTCTTCAAATCTCGTTGAATATCAGAATGACCTTGAAATATTCTGATTCAGGGCTCTGAAACATGTGCCCAAGAACATGCATTTTAACATGAGTTGAGTGAATTCAGATTTAGCTTATCTACAGCATGATGTTTGGGAGTGACTATACATGCATACTATCTAATGTCATAGATGAGGGAACCGTGGCACGTAGAGGTTAGATAACTTGCCCAAGGTCATCTGATAAGTAGTACGTAAAAGAGCTGGTACTACGCAGATCAACTCCAGCCAGATTCTTCCAGGGTTCTTCTGCTCTTTATAGCTTATTGGATCCTAGTTTGGCTTGACACTAGGTTTCTATATCTACTAACCCAGTGGTTGTCAATGTGCATCACCTGGGAACTTGTAGGAAAAGCAAATGCTCAGGTTCCACCCTAACCTTGTGAATCAGAATCTCTGAGATGGGACTCAGCAATCTTTTTTCAACAAACTCTCCAGGAAATTCTGATTCACTGTAAAGTTTGAAAACCACTGTACTAATCCACTTCAGATGTAATTTAAATAAAGCTAAAAAAAAAAAGAGGAAGCATAATGTGTCTTATTTGGGGCTCTCAGTGGTACCTTATCTTCTTGGTTTCTAGAAAGGGCAGGTGTGTCCCCAAAACTGTCTTCCTGTGCATTTCATCTCTTTGGTAGTAATTCTTATTTCCAAGCCCAAGGACCCCATTGCTCTTATGTCCTCTTCTTCAACAACCTCTTAAAACCCTTTCTCAGGGAATAATCTCTCAACAATATCTTATCAGTCAAGATTCTTGATTACAAAAATAGAAGCCAACTCCCAAAAGTTTGGGATGGGAAACTGATACTCTATGCTTTTATTTTCTTTTCAGTCCTTTACTAAGCTGCTAACCCTATAATCTCTCTAACGTTGGAAAGACAAACTACTTCCCAGCTCTGAAACCTGTGTATGCTTTAGAAATAAATCAAACCCTATCTCAATCATTTATGTTTTAAAAAACCAAGGTCATCCCCATCACAATTGATAACTCGACTTAATTTTAAATACTCTGTACAGAAATAATTTGAATAAAACATCTTCTGCACATTCTCTATTTACTTATTGAAGAAATGTTTCTTGAGAACCTATTTGGGGCCAGAAATGATACCAAGTACTAAGTATACAACAGTGTTTAAGTATATCTTACCCTCAAGAAGCTTTCAGTCTATTGTAAGTGTTCTTAACCTGGGATCCATAAATGCATATCAAGAGTTTTGTAACCTCTGAAATTACTTACAAACTATTGCTATTCTCACCTATCTTTCTTTCTATAAATATACACTGGGAATGGGAAGAGTGGGTAGAAATTCTACACTTTTCAATTTGTTACTCAAATGGATCTCAGTTCTTTCTCTCCCTTGCACCCACTATGATCTTACCTCTCTGCCCCTGCACGTGGCAGGCAGGAAGTGAGAATTCACATCCCTCTCTTGAGCAGCCATCAATCAATAACAGATGGAGTTAGGGTACACACTGCCTCTCTCTGCACAGCTGATGAGACAACTCCCAGACTCCAAGAGTTCCCCACTGGGATTAAGTTCCAGTTACTCATAGTAGAAACTGCTTGATAAAGTGTATTTTGCTACTCCCTTCTCTTCTTTGCCTTCCTTCCTTACTCCCTCCTACCCATGTTTCCAGGGACCACTTCTCAAATAAACTGCTCCCACTAAAATCCTTGTCTCAAGGTCCATTTCCGGGGGAACCCAAACTGAGAGAGAATCCTTGAGCCAAAGAGATTAAAAATCTCTAGTCTGGTGGCAGACAAACAAAACCAGAAATTTCAGTTCTCCCCTAACAGGATAAGTGTTCTTAAAGAGATGAACATGGGGGTAATAGGAAGACCCCTAGGGGAGGAAAGGGAATTAGGAAAGAGAAAGGACTTCACCAGGTAGAAACAAAGGAAAGCACTTATCCAAATATTTTTAACATTTTTAATCTTTTCTGTCTACCTCATGTCATTTCCTAAAGTCAAACCCTCAGCTCAGAGGACAGAGGATATTTGCAAACATTATTTATGTTCGATGAGGGAGAAAGTGTCATCAGTCCTCTGCAATAGCGACAGGTAGTGCCTCATCCAAGGCTGAGTTTTGTGAGACACTGGGGAGCTGCCCGCCGCGCGGGTGACAAACCAGCCAGCAGAGCAGGGATCTGAGCATCACCTATTTGCTTGCCTGCCTGCTCTATGTGGAGTGGAGTCTAACTTGATAGGAACTGTTTGTTACATTATTTACTACGTGTCTCTAATCTCACCTTTTTATGTGTATGGGCTTCCTACAGAGTGAGGAGAAAAATCTACTCCCAGAAGAGACGTTACAAGAATGTTAGCTGAAATGTTGAATAACGATAACTTCCTTTGAGTTCCTTGCAACGTTCTAATCCACCATGATAAAACTTTCATGTTTTGTCAGCTATTGTAATTTTGCTTTCACAAATGCAATACAAATTCTTCCCGTATAAGTGACTTTCACGTTTAGCGATAACTTTCAGGAAAATTTTACTATTGTGATTTTAGATGGCATGTGTTTTAGGAGCTCTATAAAACACACACACCTAAAAGGTTTATATTTGAATTCCTTTCATTTTAGTCAGCTGTAGACAAGTTTTAGTCAACATTTTTAAATAATTGACTCCATTATATTTGATAAAATATAGGTTAGTTCTGAAGGCAACAGTTAGCACTTACTTGAAGAGTTTTTTTTTCTTTTAATCTCCAGAAAGCTTGTAAACCTAAAATAATTTTCACGTCCCTGTGAGGGAAGTAAGAAGTTGCAGAATTCCCAGCTTTTATAAAAGAAAACTGAGGCATGGAATAGAACTGAAATTGAATTAAAATTATTGAAAATTATTGAAAGTAAAGGTCTTAAAGCTGAACAGAGAACACCGTTCGGCTGAGCAAAAGTTGCTACATCTTGTACCTGTCTCATCATCTGTTGACATAAGGAGAAACATTCGACTTGTAATAATTGTAGAGGTTAGAAACTGTGATTAAAACTATATAACATTAATTGATGGACTTAGAATGATTTATGTGCCTTGGAATAAAAGTACTTTCAACTAGTTTAGATTTATATTTGTGACTTGTCAGTTTTGCATATGGGTGTGTCATTTTTAAATTGAAGTAAGTATGCAGTTATTCAAGTGTGCAAAATGCTCCTGATTTCTCTGAGCTACTGGCTTACACCAAAGCAGGCTAACAGAGAGCCATTTGAGCCATTCCACTGTGAGTCTCTATCATGAGCCGTGATTGCCATTTTTAAATGACTATGTCTAATCTATGACAAACCTCAAGAATTCTGTCAAACCAGTACCTTGGAGTTTTATGTATTGCTCTGCCATTTCCCAATACAGGATTGCATCTGGCTGATTTTCTTAAACTAACTTCTTCTTGGTTTTAGACGGTTGCCCAGAAGGTGGCATAGAAGTCACCAGCTGGGTAGTACAATGAAAATAAATGGTTTTCTCCACCAAGATAATCATTCCATGAAAGGAGCATGTGGATACAGGCAGACAAGGTAGCTTGCCTGTGAGACAAGCTCATGTGAGAAGCATGAGCAATGGACAAGGAGAGCGAAGCAGAGGGGAATGATTTTAATTTTGGCCTTAATAATTATTGGCCGATAATTTTCTAAACAGCTATCACTTTTCCAGTTATTCTCTGCCTTTGATCTCGTTATCTCTGATCGACCATCCTTGTTAATTTTCTTAGCTCATGAAAATTACTGTTTGGAATTTTAAACTTTTTCTATGTAGTGGTTTCTTAAAAGAGTTTTTTAAAGACTATCTCAAAGGTTGAACCTGTTACGTTGTCCTAGCTTTCAAGTCTCTAAAATGATCAGATAAGTGTTAAGATTGTTAAACTTAAAAAAAAATTATACATTATCCTTGATAGTTTTTATTGTGAAATCAAACTCACACATATGTAAATGTCTCTACTTAGATCACGTAATGTCAAACATTTTATCATGTTAAATGTAAATGAATAGTAAGGCGGTGGAAATTTTTTTCAAATCCTTATCCCCTTCCCAATTAAGAAAACACATTTTCCAGATGGAACCAGGTGGTTCAGAATGTGACTGGTATTTCCGGTGAGTGCTGTGTTGGAATTGTGAGTGCAGGAGTAATCACGCTCCTTCCTAAAAGAGGGAGCTATCTTCACATCTCCATTTGCATAATTGATCCAGTATGAAGTAAGTCCTGTAGCAGATGAGCACTCTGGGGATCCCTTGTTTGTTTCAGCACGTTCAATGTCTTGGAGGCATTACCCATCAAGCCAGTGTGTAAGTGCATCCTCCTCATGGCTTTCCTGGGTGCCCATCCAAGCTTCTTAAACTAATGATAATACAATCAGAGACATAAAAATGCTTCTTTTGGACACATTTTTCATGTTATAATGATAGAGTGTTTATGACTCAGAGTCACCCCCTTCACTGCCGCTGCTTTATTTAGCGACAGCAGGCAGTATAGGAAAGCAGGCAGCTGCGAAAGTTTCCTACCAAGATGAAAGTCACGAAATTCTTACTAAACATGGCTTGGCTATCAATGATGAAACAGGTCTGGATTCTTGAGGCTGTGGCTCACAGAAGCACCATTGTCCCCATCTCTCGTCTGAATATTTTAAGGTCAGATTGCAATTCAGACACAAGCAGGTGGGAATCTCAAAAATGAGATGTGGTTTTATTAACCTGACTATGTTGTTGGGGTAACTCCGTGGTGGTGGTTGCTTTTCATTTTCTATTCAGCTATTTATGGTGCATATATAGAAACCAGAATCTTTTAGGGTAATGGGGCCAATCAGACATACACAAATTTTAAACACACACACACACAACTCTTTAGGAGTGCCCAGACCATGAGCAGTGGTGGCCACACACTTCGAAAAAGTTACAGCAGAGATACAAATGTGGAAATGTCTACCAGTAAACAAAGCAAGTAAATTATTTAGAGGGTAATTTTTGCACATTCATATACTGTACTAAAAATGACTTTGATGTACACAAAATTAAAGGACTCATCTGAAGCCTAGGAAAATTACCTTCAAAGCACTTGGAGGCTGGAGCCAAGCCTAGGATGTGGGGGTCTGCGGGGCATTACTCTCTGCCCTAGATGCCTGCTTCTGAGAACAGTAGGTAGTAGGATTGAAGAGGGAGAGAGTGGGTGGGCTGGGTGGTGTATATAAAGTCCAAGTAATGGAAAACATTATCCACTTTTCAGGGAGCTTAAGATTTATCCCACAAGTAATGGAAATTTACTGAAGAAGTGAAACAAACAAATAAAAAGTATAATCAGGTTTGCCTCTTAGAAAGAGTTCTGCATATGCAGGATAACTTTCTCAAGGATATAATTAAGAGAAAGAAAATAAATTAGGAAGCTGTTTCTAACTCAAGTGTTTGGGAGAGCAGTGATGTCATTTGAGGACTTAGGTAGGAGAAGCAAGTTTTAGAGAGAACGTAATATTTCACCTTGAGTGTGGTAAGTTTGATGTGTCCTTAGCGTATTCACATAGAGATGTAAATGATTGACTGCACAAGTAAAAACAATACTATAAAAATATTTGAAATATTGATTGGGGACTTATCAGAACAGAGATAATAGTAGGTAAACATTAATAGTAGGTAAACATAAACATAAGAACTAATTGATCAATATATGTAGAATACTTAAAACTGTGGAGAGGCAATAACTAATAGCCTACCAACAAAAAAAGTCCAGGACCAGATGGATTCACAGCCGAATTCTACCAGAGGTACAAGGAGGAGCTGGTACCATTCTTTCTGAAACTATTCCAATCAATAGAAAAAGAGAGAATCCTCCCTAACTCGTTTTATGAGGCCAGCATCATCCTGATACCAAAGCCTGGCAGAGACACAACAAAAAAAGAGAATTTTAGACCAATATTCCTGATGAACATTGATGCAAAAATCCTCAATAAAATACCGGAAAACCAAATCCAGCAGCACATCAAAAAGCTTATCCATCATGATCAAGTGGGCTTCATCCCTGGGATGCAAGGCTGGTTCAACATATGCAAATCAATAAATGTAATCCATCATATAAACAGACCAAAGACAAAAACCACATGACTATCTCAATAGATGCAGAAAAGGCCTTTGACAAAATTCAACAGCCCTTCATGCTAAAAGCTCTCAATAAATTAGGTATTGATGGGACGTTTCTCAAAATAATAAGAGCTATTTATGACACACCCACAGCCAATATCATACTGAATGGGCAAAAACTGGAAGCATTCCCTTTGAAAACTGGCACAAGACAGGGATGCCCTCTCTCACCACTCCTATTCAACATAGTGTTGGAAGTTCTGGCCAGGGCAATCAGGCAGGAGAAAGAAATAAAGGGTAGTCAATTAGGAAAAGAGGAAGTCAAATTGTCCCTGTTTGCAGAAGACAAGATTATATATTTAGAAAACCCCATCGTCTCAGCCCAAAATCTCCTTAAGCTGATAGGCAACTTCAGCAAAGTCTCAGGATACAAAATCAATGTGCAAAAAGCACAAGCATTCTTACACAACAACAGACAGAGAGCCAAATCATGAGTGAATTCCTATTCACAATTGCTTCAAAGAGAATAAAATACCTAGGAATACAACTTACAAGGGACATGAAGGACCTCTTCAAGGAGAACTACAAACCACTGCTCAACAAAATGAAAGAGGACACAAACAAATGGAAGAACATTCAATGCTCAGGGATAGGAAGAATCAATATTGTGATAATGGCCATACTGCCGAAGGTAATTTAGAGATTCAATGCCATCCCCATCAAGCTACCAATGACTTTCTTCACAGAATTGGAAAAAACTACTTTAAAGTTCACATGGAACCAAAAAAGAGCCCACATTGCCAAGACAATCCTAAGCCAAAAGAACAAAGCTGGAGGCATCAAGCTACCTGACTTCAAACTATACTACAAGGCTACAGTAACCAAAACAGCATGGTACTGGTACCAAAACAGAGATATAGACAAATGGAACAGAACAGAGCCCTCAGAAATAATACCACATATCTACAACTATCTGATCTTTGACAAACCTGAGAAAAACAAGCAATGGGGAAAGGATTCCCTATTTAATAAATGGTGCAGGGAAAACCGGCTAGCCATATGTAGAAAGCTGAAACTGGATCCCTTCCTTACACCTTATACAAAAATTAATTCAATATGGATTAAAGACTTAAATGTTAGACCTAAAACTGTAAAAACTCTAGAAGAAAACCTAGGCAATACCATTCAGGACATAGGCATGGGCAAGGACTTCATGTCTAAAACACCAAAAGCAATGGCTACAAAAGCTAAAATTGACAAATGGGATCTAATTAAACTAAAGAGCTTCTGCACAGCAAAAGAAACTACCATCAGAGTGATCAGGCAACCTACAGAATGTGAGAAAATTTTTGCAATCTATTCATCTAACAAAGGGTTAATATCCAGAATCTACAAAGAACTCAAACAAACTTACAAGAAAAAAAAAAAAAACCCCATCAAAAAGTGGGTGAAGGATATGAACAGACACTTCTCAAAAGAAGACATTTATGCAGCCAACAGACACATGAAAAAATGCTGATCATCACTGGCCGTCAGAAAAATGCAAATCAAAACCACAGTGAAATACCATCTCACACCATTTAGAATGGCGATCATTAAAAAGTCAGGAAACAACAGGTGCTGGAGAGGATGTGAAGAAATAGGAACACTTTTACACTGTTGGTGGGAGTGTAAACTAGTTCACCCATTGGGGAAGACAGTGTGGCAATTCCTCAGGGATCTAGAAATGGAAATACCATTTGACCCAGCAATCCCACTACTGGGTATATACCCAAAGGATTATAAATCATGCTGCTATAAAGACACATGCACACATATGTTTACTGTGGCACTATTCACAATAGCAAAGACTTGGAACCAACCCAAATGTCTATCAATGCTAGACTGGATTAAGAAAATGTGGCACATATACACCATGGGATACTATGCAGCCATAAAAAATGATGAGTTCATGTCCTTTGTAGGGACATGGATGAAGCTGGAAACCATCATTCTCAGCAAATTTTCACAAGGACAAAAAACCAAACACCACAAGTTCTCACTCATAGGTGGGAATTAAACAATGAGAACACTTGGACACAGGAAGGGGAACATCACACACTGGGGCCTGTCCTGGGGTGGGGGCAGGGGGGAGGGATAGCGTTAGGAGATATACCTAATGAAAAGACGAGTTAATGGGTTCAGCACACCAACATGGCACATGTATACATATGTAACGAACCTGCACGTTGTGCACGTGTACTCTAGAACTTAAAGTATAATAATAATTTAAACAAAACTGTGGGGAGATTTGGTCAAAGGGTACAGTATCTGTTACAGGATGAATAAGTTCTGGAGACCAATTGTAACAGCATGAAAACTATAGTTAATAGTAATGCATTGTATTACTGTTTCCAAGAGAGTAGGTCTTAAATGCTCCCACCACACACACGAAAATAACTCTATGAGGTGATGGACATATTAGTTAGCTTGATTGTGGTAATCATTTCACAATGTATACATATTTCAAAACATCACATTGCAGACCATAGGGTGTATAATTTTTACTTGAAATTATATCTACATAAAGATAAAAAGGGGTACTTAAAACCATTTCTGGCACATGGCACATTGTACAATTGGCCCTCTATCTCTATGGGTTCCACATTCTCAGATTCAATCAACTTTGGATTGAAAATATATAAAAATAATAATAAAAAGCGTAACAATATAATGATAAAAATAAAAAACAATACAGTGTAAGAAGTATTTATATAGCATTTACATTGTTTGAGGTATTATAAATAATCTAGAGATGATTTAAACTTCTGGGAAGATGTTAGTGGATTATATGTAAATACTCTTGTCATTTTATATTGGGGACTTGAGCCTTTGTGAATTTTGGTATGGGGTGAGGTGTCCTAGAAGCAATGCCCTGTGGATACCAAGGGACTACTGCATGCACTAAATAAATGTCTGTTCTTAATGATTACTATAATTATACTCTCTAATGAAGTTTTGTTTCTTAAAAGCACTTATGTAGATCTGTGATTACGTATTCATCTCCATGATTATTTGGTTGAATATCCTTCCTAAGAGGGAACAAACTCCATGAGGGCAGGGACTGAATCTGTTTTAATTTGCTTTTGTTTGTTTTTAATTATTTTTATTTTGAAATACTTTCAGACTTCCAGAAAATTCCCAAAAATAGTACAGAGAATTCTTGTACATTCTTCCTTTAGTGTCCCCTAATGTTAAAATCTTATATAACCACATTGCAATTATTGAAACCAAGAAGTTAAAACTGATAAACAATGCTCTTGACTGAACCATATAGTTTACTTGAATTGCCAGTTTCCCTCCAGTATGTCTTTCTTCTAGTCCAGGATCCTACATTGCACTCGGTGGACTTGTCCCCCTAGTCTCCTTCAATCTATGATGGTTATTATTTCCTCCTTTGTCTTTTTAGACTTTAACACCTTTGAAGGGTACTAGTCTTCAATAAACCCTCCACTTGGATTTGTCTGGTGATTTCTCATATTAGATTGTAGCTGCATTTTTGGCAAGAATACTATAGAAATCCTATTATACCTTACTAGTTCATCCCCCAGGGGGCACATACTGTCACTGTGTCTTATTATTGGTGATATTAACTTTGATCACTTGATTACAATAGTCTGCTAGGTTTCTTTACTGTAAAGTTACTAGCCTATTTTTGATCACCATTGTGTCTTCAACTCTGCACAATGCCTGGCACATAATAATTAATTAGTGAACATTTACTCATAAATGAACGAATGCTCACTGACTAAATTTTTCTCCTCAAAGGAGTGCAGCTGAGCAATGCACTGCCTTTCTGTTTGTCCAAGCTTGGCACAGCCCGTGTTGGAAGCAGTGGTTGTAATTTCCAAGATTTTCCCTGAAAAGAGCAAATAGGTGCTGCATTTCTCCCCTCGTATGACATCAAGGCTGTACTTACTAAACGCACAGATTGATCATTATCTGTTGTGGGGATGGGGTCCCAATTCTTTTGTGAAAATGTGGGGTAGCTGAGATGAGGTCACATGGCTCTGGAAGTCAGAATCTGAAGCAATCAAGGATCTCCTTTTCATTTTTTCCCTTTGAGACAGTTTTCTTTCCACAGGGTAAAGGCAGAGTCCACATTTAAGAAATACTTCAATGACAAAAAGTTTACAGGCAGGAGAGCTAGTGATCTCTGTCAGGCGTTTGTATAAATTCTTGAGTCTTAGAAATATTATTATACATATTATACATTTCTCCATTTCCGTAGTTAAAGGAAAAAAAATGAAAATGTTCTTGTCCCCAATCCTAATTTACTCAGTAATTAATCTGAAATGAAAGCTAATTTCTTTGCTTACTTCGACAAATATTTTAGAACAAAGGGGTTACTTTAATTTTTTAAACTGACTCGCTAATCTATTTTTGATGACACTAATCTTTTTTGGCTGGAGGCAGTGGCTGAGTGGCCTCCACATCACCGTTGTTCAACCTAGACTCCCTGGAGCCAGAGGTTCAAATCCGAGCGGGGTCACCCCAGCAGAAGGCTGATAAATTGAGTGCCTTGTGATGTAGTCCTGACAGAGAGGCGATCTTTCAGCAGTACTCTTGAAAGCTTAAGTTTTCTCTAGACATTAATGATCCCCAAATAAAATAGACCACAGTGTCCAAAGCATATTTCTCATTAGTCCTCTAACCCCAAATGCATGAAAGAATGTTTATGATAGAGGGGGGAGGTTAATCGTGTTGAAAAAGACCAACTATGCCAAACACTAGAAGATCCCAAACAGGTGTAATGGAAGACAAATCTACTGGAAGCCTCAACAGCATACACAAATCCAACCTTCTCACCCGCAGTAGTGGAATCCCATGCCTTTTGACATTAAATAATCCTTCTGAAACAGATAGTAAAATATTCTTAGAAAGTATACAGACAGAAGTGTGTTATGGAAATTTAGGCCCCGTGGAAATGGTGCAAGTGAAAATTGTGAACCAGTCCCTACATTCTCTCTTCATTGTATTTCCCTATGATCTCTCTCTTCACCACGACACACAGATATACGCAGGCAAACACAGTGAGCTAATGCATGCTCATGAGGCATAAAAATGTCAGTGGAAGACATTGTTTTCTAACACATTATTCGGTAAGCATGTGATTACAGTAAGTGAAGAAACCCAGCCAGCTTGCTGGAGACCTGGGGTGAAAAATAAATAAGTCAGTCTCACTTCACAAATTTCACCAAGGAAAGCCGTGCAGTTTGTATGGACCTTCTTTTCATTGTATTACACACTCACACGCACACACAAGTGATGTTAAATACATGTGTAATATGTAAATAGGTGATGTGTAAATACACACACCGACCTAATACATGCACACTCGCATGTACATTCTCTATTTCATTATCTTTCTGGGTTTATGTTTTCTACCTGAAAAAATCAAAGGAGTAATTGTTCATAATCAGAAGTATAACTAACACAGTTGGGTTACTTATGGGCTATGGAAATAGTTACTCAATTATTAACTGAATTTAACTATTTTCCCTTGGGTTCAACTCATTCGTTTATTTTTCATTCAACAAATGTTAATAAACATGTTTGGTCAAAGTAGCATTCCATTCACTTTACCTCTGTTCCATTTGTGCCATTTGTGTGTGTAGGGGTGTGTGTGTGTGTGTAAGCCTGCATACCTGACAATTCATCTAGATGTTAACCTTCTAAAAGGCAAGAATAATGACCACAGAAGAACAAGAAAAATTATCCATAGACTAATGAGTTCAGCTCCAGGGGAAATGCTAAAGGAATAAGATTTCAATATTCCAGTGATGACCAAACAGAAAAATTGTTTATAAAACCAGAAAAAAATAGAAATATGCCATATGACCTCTCTGGACAACACTATTTTTAGTGCCAGTCCAAAATGGAGTAAAATTGCATTTACAAAGGAAAGTACTTATTAATGGCATTAGGAAGACTTTCCTGGCTAGAAGTCTTGTGAAAGAATGGAACATTGCCTTCCCTTTTTGAAGAGTAGATTCTTACAATTTAAGAGCTGAGAAGCACTATAAAAATTATCTAATTCATTGCCTCTTAATCTTTTGAGGGGTCATGTACCCCTTTTAGAATCCAATTAAAACCATAGACTTTCCTCCCCCTAAAAAAAACACATACAAAATGTGGTATAATATTTCAGAGGGTTTATGCATGCCCCCTTAACCTCAACTATAACTCAAGGTTATGAACTCTTTATCTATTCAATATTCCTCTTGTACAGATAAATAAACTAAAGCTCAGTGGTTCGGTAGTCCCATTGTACAGGTGAATAAACTAAAGCCCAGAGGTTAGGTAATGAATATTATGCACTGAATTATGTCTCCAAAAACTTCATATCTTGAAGTCCTAACCCTCAAAAGGTGACTGTATTTGAAGTTAGGGTCTTTAAGGAGGTAATTGTGTTAAAACAAGGTCATTAGTGTAGTCATTAATCCAATAAGACTGGTGTCCTCATATGAATCAGAAATTTGGACACAGACACATACAGAGGGAGGACCATGTGAAGATACAGGAAGATAAGCCAACTACAAGCCAAAAAAGAGGCTTCAGAAGAGACAACCCTGCCAACCTCTTGATCTCAGACTTCCAGCCTCCAGAACTGAGAAAAAAAATTATATTATTTAAGCCACCCAGGCTATGGTACCTTGTTACAGTAACCTTAGCAAGCTAATACAGGTAATAAATCCAAGTTATTTAACTATCTAATGGTAGAACCAGAAATGGTATCAGACTTCTGTCTAATCCAATTCTCTTTCAAGTGTTGTATGTCTTTGAATGGAAAGTAATGAAACAGATACATTGATATTCCAAGATTACTTTTCTCCCACTAAGTCTGTAATATTATTCATTTATCTAATTAAAATTTTTAAATGCCCTTTGTCAAATCTTCTGAACACTTGTAAAATTAGGGAAAAGAAGTTATGCTCTGGTTCGTTAGAAAAAATTTAAATGTATTTGTTTACAATGAAAATGTTGTAAATATTCTTTGTAAATGGTGAGTCTCCCCAATCCCAACTCTTAAATAAATATCTATAATACTAAGATGTTTTAGTATGAGTCCTTTTCCATTTATAGCTCAGAATAAGTCATTGTAATTAGTAAGACTCAAAACTAAGTATGGAATCCCATCTAGAAGGGGCCCCATCATATCACAAATGAGATTATGCTTCAGGTATAATTAGTTTAGTTGGCTAAATGCAAGACTTCAAAATTAAAACATCTAAATTTTAATCTCTGTTACTCCACTAATTAGAGTAGTGACCTTGGGTGAGTTTCTCATCCTCTCTAAGTTTCAACACCTTCTTCAATAGTGTGAGGATAATAGTAATCTCCATAACAGAGGGTTATTGTGAGGATTAAATGAAGTTATATATATATATGTGTGTGTGTGTGTGTGTGTGTGCCCAAAGTAAATATCTGATATACAAAAATATACAAATATTTTAAAATCTGCAAAATATACAAAATTAACCCAAAATTGATTATAGGCATAAGAAAACCTAAAACTATAAAACTTCTAGAAAAAAACATAAAAGGAAATCTGTGTAGCTTAGGGTTATAGAAAGGTTTTTAGATCATACACAGAAAGTACAATCCGTAAAAGAAAAAAATTGTTCTTCCTCAAAATTAAAAACTTCTGCTCTTCAAAGGACACCATTAAATGAAAAAGCAAGCCACAGAATGCAAGAAAATATTTGCAAAATCAATGTCTGTTAAAAGACTTGTATCAGAATATATGAGGAATTCTTACAACTCAATAAAAAGATATTTTTATTGAGTTTTTTAAAAGGCAAAATATTTGAACATATCTTTCATCAAAGAAGGCATATGAATGGCAAATAAACAAATGAAAGATACTTAACATCATTAGTCATCAGGGAAATTAAAATTAAAATTACACTAAGAATCTACTTCACACCCACCAAAATGACTGATGCCATAAAGACCCACTACAGCAAGCGTTGGAGAGGATGTGGAGCAACTGGAACTCTCATATATCGCTGATGGGAAAGCAAAATGGTACAACTACTTAAGAAAACAATTTCTCAGTTGCTTAGAAAGTCAAATGTAACACCTTAGAAAGTCAAATGTATTACTCATCAATTCAACTCTTTGCTATTTACCCAAGAGAAATAAAAACAGGCAGACACAAAAACTTGCAGCACAATTGTTGATAACAGGCTCATCATGATAGTGAACGCTGAGGTTGGAAGGAAAGATGGACCCCAAAGAGATCAAAGGAATCTCTTGGTGGTGACAGAAATGTTCTTTTTCTTGAGTATGGCTGTGTTTCATGGCTGTATACATCTTTCAAAAGTCAAAAAATTATATATATTTAGTAGATACATTTTGTTGCATGTAAATTATACCTCAATCAAGTTTAAACAAACAAATAATGCCAGACCAGGAGGCAGGACATTGAAGCATGAGTTCCTGTTCTGTTCCTACAGGCCATTTGCAAGTTACTAAACTTTTTGGACTCTAAATTGTCATGGAACAGATTGTTTGTAAACCACTGTGCTTATACGAAATGTTACGACACTGTGAATTAATGTATTAATAAGGTACAACACAGAAGCTGAAGTCAGACTGCTTGACAAGAAGTTTACAGCCTGGCTCCACTACTTAATAGCTGTCTGATCTTAGGCAATTTACTTTACCTTTCTGTGTGGTGTTTCCTGATCTGTAAGATGAAAATATTAATGAGAAGTTAACATATCAATATAAGAACAGTGCTTAGAAAACTGCCTGGCACTTAAGCAAGTATTTGTTATTATGGTTAGCAAACATTATTGTTAAGAGCACAAATGTAGGGTGTAAATCCTGGCTCTACACATTTTGGTGTAGGAAAGTTGCTTTGAGTGACCAACATTCCCAGCTTGACTGGCATATTAGTTTGCTAGGGCTGTGTGTTAGTCAGGGTTCTCTAGAGGGACAGAACTAATAGGAAACATGTATATATGAAAGGGAGTTTATTAAGGAGAATTGACTCACAGGATCACTAGGTAAAGTCCCACAATAAACTGTCTGCAAGTTGAGGAGCACAGAATCCAGTGGTGAATCAGTCTGAGTCCCAAAACCTCAAAAGCAGGGAAGCTGATGGTGCAGCCTTCAGTCTCCACAACCACTGTTGTAAGTCCAAGAGTCCAAAAGCTGAAGAACTTGAAACCTGATGTTCAAGAGCAGGAAACATCCAGCACAGGAGAAAGATGAAGACTGGAAGACTCAGCAAGTCTGCTCTTCCATCTTCTCCTGCCTGCTTTATTCTAGCCACACTAGCAGCTGATTAGATGGTGCCCGCTTAGACTGAGGGTGGGTCTTCCTCTCCGAGTCCACTGCCTCAAATGTTAATTTCCTTTGGCAACACCCTCACAGATACATCCAGGAACAATACTTTGCATCCTTCAATCCAATCAAGTTGACACTCAGTATTAATCATCACAGGCTGCCATAACACAATATCACAGACTAGCGGCTTAAAGAACATACATGTATTTTCCCACAGTTACAGAAGCTAAAGTCCAAGGTCAAGAGGGCCAGCAGGGTTGTTTCTTCTGTGTCCTTTCTCCTTGACTTGTAGATAGCTGCCTTCTCCGTATGTCTTTACATGGGCTTTTCTATGTACATGTCTGTCCATATTTCCTCTTCTTATAAGGATTTCCAGTCCTATTGGACTAGAGCCCACCTTAATGATCTCATTTTAACTTAGTTCTCCATTTAAAAACTCTAACTCAGCTGGGTGTGGTGGCTCATGCCTGTAATCCCAGTGCTTTGGGAGACCAAGGCAGTAGGATTACATGAGATTAGGAGTTGGAGACAAGCCAGGGCAACATAGTGAGACCCTGTCTCTACATTTTTTAAAAAAAGTAACCAGGCATGGTGTTATGCACTTTAGTCCCAGCTACTCAGGACACTGAAGTGGAAGGATTGCTTAAACCCAAGAGTAAAGGGAGCTATCATCACACCACCGCACTCCAGCCTGGGTGACGGAGCAAGTCCCTATCTCTAAAATAATAAATAGATAAATAGATATTAATACAAACTCTATCTTCAAATATGGTCATATTCTGAAGTACTGAGGGTTAGAATCTGAATTTGGTGAAGTGGAGACATAAATGAGCTTGAACTGAAGGGTTCCCAGAACATGAGACTTTCTGTGCTAAAACTAGGAGAGTCCTGGGCAAATTGGAATGATTGGTCACGTACATTTAGCTCTTAACTTCTCTTTGATGAAATTTGTCCATGAGTAAATTAATGAATATGGTAGAGCCTACCACAAATATTGTTTTGAAAATTAAAATGGGAAAATATATTTGAATTACTTGAAAAAGCGCCTTGCCCATAGAATGAGGATTTATTATGTAAATTTAACAAAGATGAGATGATTCAAGGGATTTGAAATCAATGACCTCAGGATCTCTTGAGGTCAAAAAGTCCAAGGGCTTCCTGTTAACTGAAATGTTGAGAAGTACAATAAATCAATAGGCTAATAAGATAATCAAGATTTTGACAATTTACTGAGAAATGTTGCAGTACTAGCTCTTACGTGCCCAAAGTGTGGATTCTGCTAATTATTCCAACATACGGTCTAATAAATTAGAGTGACCTTAAATATTCCCCTGGGCAGGTTTAAATTCTCCATTTGTAATGAACAAGCTTTAAAAAAATAAAACAAATAAACTGGAGATGGGAGGGAGTACTATGTCCATGTCAGTCATAACTCAAATGCTTTGTCTTCAACAGATGGCAGATTTCCTCTACTATTTTCCATATTGAAAAGTTCCTATTTGACTGACTTTTCCCAGGGTCATTACATCTTGTATGTAATGAAGAATATAGCTATATACAGCAGTCTCTTAAAATATCTTAATTCTTCAATTGAACTATTACTGAAATGAATGTCTTTGTTAATTAAAAGAAATTATTGCATTATAGTATATGTATCTTTGAATTCCAAGAAACTTTCCTGCCTTTCTTTGGGAGCCTATTGGTCATGACTATCATGTAATTCTGATTACTCTCAACAAGGCAAGGATCTTGAGATGCTTTAAAGAGTAAGAACCAGGCCAGACTGATGAAGAATATATTTGCCACTTATGTAATAAAAATGAAGCAAGCCTGAAAACTTTGTTTTGAATAATCCAAAAAGGTTCATTTCATCTCCCCACCTAGATAGCCAGAAAGATGGAAACACAGTTTTAGGTGTGTGAGATCATGAGCATATCTGAAAAGAAGCATGTTTTAATCAGAAGGATTTTGAATGTCAAATGAGAACTGAATATGGTATACCGTGGAAAGAGGGTGCAAGCTTAATTCTCCTATCCCCATGCTATTTACTGTGAAGTTCAGAGAACAAAACATGCAATTGCAATAGGTAGATATTAACTTGCATAGCAACCGTGAATGAGTCCCAGACCACATAAGACTTAGACCCCTTTGGATTTTACCCTTAGAATAAACACTCAAGACCTGCATAACATATAAGGTACCACATGACCCAGCCCCTTTTTTCTTCTCTCGCTTCTCTTATTCTATCTGTACTCTAGGCACAGTGGCCTTCCTTTTTGTTCCTCTAATAAATCATGATCCCATCCATTGCCATAAATTTAAATACTGTCTTTACACTCATGACTCCAAAATTTTTATCACCAGCCATGGTGATAAAAAACATGAGCTCTCTCCTGAGTTCGAAACCCATGTACTCAACAGTCCACTTGACATCCTCACTTTGATAGCCAGAAGCTATCTTAGATCTAATTTATCTAACTTGTTCAGCCCCTAGAAGCAGACTCTGAGATAAATATGTACGTTCAAATTATTTATTTAGAAGATGATACCAGGGAGCACTGGGAAGGGAGTGGGGAGTAAGATAGAAAAAGGTAGAAAGCCAATTAAAGATGCATTTTTGAGCAGGTTTCTACTGTGGACAACTGGGGCACAACCCTCCTGGGAAACTCCAGGAGACTGTGTAGAACATGCTTCTTAATTACTCCACTCAAAAGCTGAGGAAGCTGGTGGATTTATTCAGCAACCCCAACTTCATTAGCTCTGGGACACTCTGGAAGATATAACCCCATGGCACTTCCAGCCTCCCTACACCACAGGCTTGAGAGAGAGCTTTTGGAAGGAGAGTTGCAGGTGCTTGCCTGTTGTGTACTGAATGTTTCATATGTTGAAATTCTAACCCCCACTGTGATAGTATTAGGAGGTAGCATCTTTAGGAGGTAATTATGTCAGGACAGTGGAGCCTTCTAGAATAAGACAAGTGTTCTTATAAAAAGAGACATGAGCGAGCTTGCTTCCTCTCATTGCTCTCCGCCATGTGAGGATACAGCAAGACAATGGCCATCTGCACAGCAGCAAGAGAGCTCTCACTAGAACCCAACCATGCTGGCACCATGGTCTCAGATTTGTCAGCTTCCAGAATTGAAGGAATTAAATTGCTGTCCTTCCAGCCACCTAGAAAATGGTATTTTTGTTACAATGGCTTGAGCTGACCAAGACACTGCCTTTAGACGCCATTGGTATAGTCAGGGTCTGTGAATGCGAGGGGTATATGGGTGTGATACCAACTACATCTTCTACACTGTCCAAGGTAGAATCCTTTCTTGGGACTTCTCCCTTTCAGTTAAAATGTCACCCCCATTCATCAAGTTGCTCGGGTAAAAACATATTATCATATTTGGTTCTGTATTAGTCTGTTCTCATACTGCTATGAAGAAATACCCGAGGCTGGATAATAAGGAAAAGGAGGTTTAGTGGACTCACAGTTCCAAATGGCTGAGGAGGCCATGCAATCATGGAGGAAGGCAAAGGAGAAGCAAAGGCACGTCTTACATGGTGGCAGGCAAGACAGCATGTGGAGGGGAAATGCCCTTTTAAAAAACCATCAGTTCTCAGGAGACTCATTCACTATCACTAGAATAGCACAGGAAAAACCTGCCCCATAATTCAATTACCTCTGATCAGCTCCCTCCCATGACACATGCGGATTCTGGGAGCTAAAATTCAAAATGAGATTTGGGTGGGGACACAGTCAAACCATATAAGATTCCTCTTCTCTTTACCATCCACATCCAAATCCATCTGTCAGGTTTGGGCAACTCTATTCTGAGTTACTCTTCTCTCTTTGACCACTCCCAAACACCTCTACAGGTACCACCTTAGTTCAACCCACATCGTCTTTCATTTGGATCACTGTTACATAGCCTTTTCTAACTTGTCTCTCTCTTTAATTTTATACCAAGAGTGTATTTTTTTAAATCCGCATTTTGAAATACACATTTATTTTTTAAATGTAAGTCAGACATGTCCTTCCCATTGTTGAAATCCTCCAGTGTTTTCCAGATTCCCATCACACTTAGAGTAAAATTTGAACTCTACTATGGCATATTAAGTCCTATGTGGCCCTGTCTCCCAGACTTCACTGCCTACCTCTTTTTCTCACACTTGATATGTTCAAGCCATGTCGGCCACCTGGCTACCCTTTGAACACACTAAGCCCCTTTTTCCCATAAGCACTTTATATTTGATGCTTCTCTCTCTTCAGATTTTTGCATAGATGCCTCCTTGTCATTATTCATATCTGTTTCAATAGTAACTCTTCAGAGAGGCATTTTCTAAATGCTGTCTCTAAAACATCCTCCTCACACACAGATACCCTAGTACTTCCCTTGCTTTATTTTCTTCATAGTACTTGTTAGCTGAAATTATGATATTTACCCACCTTTTTCTTTGTTTTTTCTCCCCCACCAAAGTATAAGTTTCATGAGGACATAGACTTTATCTATCTCATCCAATGCTATATATTCACAGCATCCCAGTATGGGCACATGGAGATAGTCAATTAAGATTTACTGCATGGGCCGGCTGCCCTGGCTCACATGTGTAATCTCAGCACTTTGGGAGATCAAGGCAGGCAGATCACTTGAGGATAGGAGTTCAAGACCAGCCTGGCTAACATGGCAAAACCTCTTCTCTATTAAAAATACAAAAATTAGCCAGGTGTGCTGACACACGCCTGTAATCCCAGCTACTCAGGAGGCTGAAGCATGAGGATCACTTGAACCCGGGAGGCAGAAGTTGCAGTGAGCCAAGATGGCACTACTGCACTCCAGCCCGGGTGACAGAGTGAAACTCTGTCTCAAACAAACAAACAAACAAAAATATTTACTGCAAAGAATCAAAGAAGAAATATTATTTTCTGCTATAGCAGCTGGTAAAAGCTGGTTCCTCTGACTCTAATCTATGCTCCCATCTTGTGTCCCACTTTTTTTCCCCATGTTTCTTCTACTTATTCTTCAGATATCAGCTCAAACATTTCCTCAGAGAGGTCTCCCCCACCTCAACCGTTCCCACTCTCCAAAGTAGGTCAGCATCTCTCTCAATTACACATTTTTTCAGGGTTCTATGTACCTTTCCTTCATTCAAGCATTTATCATTGCTTATAACTGTAATTGATTCAGGTGATGATTTAATTAAAATCTGTCTCTTCTTTTAAATCATAAGCTCCATGAGTATATGGAGAAAGTCTGATCTTGTTTATTATATATCTCAGCACTTAGAAAAGTGGCTGGCCCATTTTGGGGTTTTAGTAAACATTTTTTGAATAAACAAAGTGATAAGAGAGACATGCTGAAGGTGGAATGGGCTTAAGTTTTATTAAAAGATATGAGTTTTGACCTTGGGCTTCAAAGAATTAAGGAAATATTTAGACAGTATATTCAAAACATATTTATGCACAAACATTCACAAAGAAGCTATAGTAAGGCCCACACATAAACACATTGTCAAATCAAAGAACACTTTCTCACTTTGTTCCCTTGTATAATTTTCCATACATTGAAAAATCATTACCTGAGAATATGAACGCAGCCTTTTATGTCTTATTGAGTTTCCTTCTGTAGAAATTTGTTGACCTATACAAAAGCAACACACAAATCTCCTTTCCTGCACCATGTTTTGAATCGCCGGTATAGACTCTTATCGACTCCAAGTCAATGAGATGCAGGCTCAGAAGATCATTTCTGTCATATAATTCTTTTTTTATTATTATTATACTTTAAGTTCTAGGGTACATGTGCACAATGTGCAGGTGTGTTGCATATGTATACATGTGCCATGCTGGTGTGCTGCACCCATTAACTCGTCATTTACATTAGGTATATCTCCTAATGCTATCCCTTCCCCCTCCCTCACCCCAAAACAGGCCCCAGTGTGTGATGTTCCCCTTCCTGTGTCCAAGTGTTCTCATTGTTCAATTTCCACCTATGAGTGAGAACATATGGTGTTTGGTTTTTTGTCCTTGCGATAGTTTGCTGAGAATGATGGTTTCCAGCTTCATCCATGTCCCTACAAAGAACATGAAATCATCATTTTTTATGGCTGCATAGTATTCCATGGTGTATATGTGCCACATTTTCTTAATCCAGTCTAGCATTGATGGACATTTGGGTTGGTTCCAAGTCTTTGCTATTGTGAATAGTGCCACAATAAACATGTGTGTGCATGTGTCTTTATAGCAGCATGATTTATAATCCATTGGGTATATACCCAGTAATGGGATGGCTGGGTCAAATGGTATTTCTAGTTCTAGATCCCTGAGGAATTGCCACACTGACTTCCACAATGGTTGAACTAGTTTACAATCCCACCAACAGTGTAAAAGTGTTCCTATTTCTCTACATCCTCTCCAGCACCTGTTGTTTCCTGACTTTTTAATGATTGCCATTCTAACTGGTGTGAGATGGTATTTCATTGTGGTTTTGATTTTCATTTTTCTGATGGCCAGTGATGATGAGCATTTTTTCATGTGTCTGTTGTCTGCATAAATGTCTTCTTTTGAGAAGTGTCTGTTCACATCCTTTGCCCACTTTTTTGATGGAGTTGTTTGTTTTTTTCTTGTAAGTTTGTTTGCGTTCCTTGTAGATTCTGGATATTAGCCCTTTGTTAGATGAGTAGATTGCAAAAATTTTCTCCCATTCTGCAGGTTGCCTGGTCACTCTGATGGGAGTTTCTTTTACTGTGCAGAAGCTCTTTAGTTTAATTAGATCCCATTTGTCAATTTTACCTTTTGTAGCCATTGCTTTTGGTGTTTTAGAGATGAAGTCGTTGCCCATGCCTACGTCCTGAATGGTATTGCCTAGGTTTTCTTCTAGGGTTTTTACGGTTTTAGGTCTAACATGTAAGCCTTTAATCCATTTTGAATTAATTTTTGTATAATGTGTAAGGAAGGGATCCAGTTTCAGCTTTCTACATATGGCTAGCCAGTGTTCCCAGCACCATTTATTAAATAGGGAATCCTTTCCCCATTGCTTGTTTTTGTCAGGTTTGTCAAAGATCAGATGTTTGTAGATGTGTGGTATTATTTCTGAGGGCTCTGTTCTGTTCCATTTGTCTATATCTCTGTTTTGGTATCAGTACCATGCTGTTTTGGTTACTGTAGCCTTGTAGTATAGTTTGAAGTCAGGTAGCTTGATGCCTCCAGCTTTGTTCTTTTGGCTTAGGATTGTCTTGGCAATGTGGGCTCTTTTTTGGTTCCATAGGAACTTTAAAGTAGTTTTTTCCAATTCTGTGAAGAAAGTCATTGGTAGCTTGATGGGGATGGCATTGAAACTCTAAATTACCTTCGGCAGTATGGCCATTATCACAATATTGATTCTTCCTATCCATGAGTATGGAATGTTCTTCCATTTGTTTGTGTCCTCTTTTATTTCGTTGAGCAGTGGTTTGTAATTCTCCTTGAAGAGGTCCTTCATGTCCCTTGTAAGTTGGATTCCTAGGTATTTTATTCTCTTTGAAGCAATTGTGAAAGGGAGTTCACTCATGATTTGGCTCTCTGTTAGTCTGTTATTGGTGTATAAGAATGCTTGTGATTTTTGCACATTGATTTTGTATCCTGAGACTTTGCTGAAGTTGCTTATCAGCTTAAGGAAATTTATGGCTGAGATGATGGGGTTTTCTAGATATACAATCATGTCATCTGCAAACAGGGACAATTTGACTTCCTCTTTTCCTAATTGAATACCCTTTATTTCATTCTCCTGCCTGATTGCCCTGGCTAGAACTATCAACACTATGTTGAATAGGAATGGTGAGAGGAGGGTATCCCTGTCTTGTGCCAGTTTTCAAAGGGAATGCTTCCAGTTTTTGCCCACTCAGTATGATATTGGCTGTCATAAATAGCTCTTATTATTTTGAGATATGTCCCATCAATACCTAATTTATTGAGAGTTTTTATCATGAAGGGCTGTTGAATTTTGTCAAAGGCCTTTTCTTCATCTTTCGAGATAATCATGTGGTTTTTGTCTTTGGTTCTGTTTATATGATGGATTATGTTATTGATTTGCATGTGTTGAACCAGCCTTGCATCCCAGGGATGAAGCCCATTTGATCATGATGGATAAGCTTTTTGATGTTCTGCTGGATTTGGTTTGCCAGTATTTTACTGAGGATTTTTGCATTGATGTTCATCAGGGATATTGGTCTGAAATTATCTTTTTTTGTTGTGTCTCTGCCAGGCTTTGGTATCAGGATGATGCTGGCCTCATAAAATGAGTTAAGGAGGATTCCCTCTTTTTCTATTGATTGTAATAGTTTCAGAAGGAATGGTACCAGCTCCTCCTTGTACCTCTGGTAGAATTCGGCTGTGAATCCATCTGGTCCTGGACTTTTTTTGCTTGGAAAGCTATTAATTATTGCCTCAATTTCAGAGCCTGTTATTGGTCTTTTCAGAGATTCAACTTCTTCCTGGTTTAGTCTTGGAAGGGTGTATGTGTCGAGGAATTTATCCATTTCTTCTGGATCTTCTAGTTTATTTGTGTAGAGGTGTTTATAGTATTCTCTGATGGTAGTTTGTATTTCTGTGGGATCAGTGGTGATATCTACTTTATCATTTTTTATTCTGTCTCTTTGATTTCTTCTCTCTTTTCTTCTTTATTAGTCTTGCTAGCAGTCTGTCAATTTTGTTGATCTTTTCAAAAAACCGGCTCCTGGATTCACTGATTTTTTGAAGGGTTTTTTGTGTCTCTAACTCCTTCAGTTCTGCTCTGATCTTCGTTATTTCTTGCCTTCTGCTAGCTTTTGAATGTGTTTGCTCTTCTTCTCTAGTTCTTTTAATTGTGATGTTAGGGTGTCAATTTTAGATCTTTCCTGCTTTCTCTTGTGGGCATTTAGTTCTATAAATTTCCCTCTACACACTGCTTTAAATATGTCCCGGAGATTCTGGTATGTTGTGTCTTTGTTCTCGCTGGTTTCAAAGAACATCTTCATTTCTGCCTTCATTTCATTATGTACCCTGTAGTCATTCAGGAGCCGGTTGTTCATTTTCCATGTAGTTGAGTGGTTTTGAGTGAGTTTCTTAATCCTGAGTTCTAATTTGATTGCACTGTGGTCTGAGAGATGGTTTGTTATAATTTCTTTTCTTTTACATTTGCTGAAGAGTGCTTTACTTCCAACTATGTGGTCAATTTTGGAAAAAGTGGGATGTGGTGATAAGAAGAATGTATATTCTGTTGATTTGGGGTGGAGAGTTCTGTAGATGTCTATTAGGTCTGCTTGGTGCAGAGCTGAGTTCAATTCCTGGATATCCTTGTTAACTTTCTGTCTCCTTGATCTGTCTAATGTTGACAGTGGGGTGTTAAAGTCTCCCATTATTATTGTGTGGGAGTCTAAGTCTCTTTGTAGGTCTCTGAGGACTTGCTTTATGAATCTGGGTGTTCCTGTATTGGGTGCATATATATTTAGGATAGTTAGCTCTTCTTGTTGAATTGATCCCTTTACCATTATGTAATGGCCTTCTTTGTCTGTTTTGATCTTTGTTGGTTTAAAGTCTGTTTTATCAGAGACTAGGATTGCAACCCCTGCCTTTTTTTTGTTTTCCATTTGCTTGGTAGATCTTCCTCCATCCCTTTATTTTGAGCCTATGTGTGTCTCTGCACATGAGATGGCTTTCCTGAATACAGCACACTGGTGGGTCTTGACTGTTTATCCAATTTGCCAGTCTGTGTCTTTTAATTGGAGCATTTAGGCCATTTACATTTAAGGTTAATATTGTTATGAGTGTATTTGATCCTGTCATTATGATGTTAGCTGGTGATTTTGCTCGTTAGTTGATGCAGTTCCTTCCTAGCCTCGATGGTCTTTACAATTTGGCATGTTTTTGCAGTGGCTGGTACCGGTTTTTCCTTTCCATGTTTAGTGCTTCCTTCAGGAGCTCTTGTAGGGCAGCCCTGGTGGGGACAAAATCTCTCAGCATTTGCTTGTCTGTAAAGGATTTTATTTCTCCTTCACTTATGAAGCTTGGTTTGGCTGGATATGAAATTCTAGGTTGAAAATTCTTTTCTTTAACAATTTTGAATATTGGCCCCCACTCTCTTCTGGCTTGTAGAGTTTCTGCCGAGAGATCAGCTGTTAGTCTGATGGGCTTCCCTTTGTGTGTAACCCGACCTTTCTTTCTGGCTGTGCTTAACATTTTTTCCTTCATTTCAACTTTGGTGACTCTGACAATTATGTGTCTTGGAGTTGCTCTTCTCGAGGAGTATCTTTGTGGTGTTCTCTGTATTTCCTGAATCTGAATGTTGGCCTGCCTTGCTAGATTGGGGAAGTTCTCCTGGATAATAACCTGCAGAGTGTTTTCCAACTTGATTCTCTTCTCCCCGTCACTTTCAGGTACACCAATTAGATGTAGATTTGGTCTTTTCACATAGTCCCGTATTTCTTGGAGGCTTTGTTCATTTCTTTTTATTCTTTTTTCTCTAAACTTCTCTTCTCACTTCATTTCATTCATTTGATCTTCAATCACTGATACCCCTTCTTCCAGTTGATCGAATCAGCTACTGAAGCTTGTGCATTCGTCACGTAGTTCTCATGCCATGGTGTTCAGCTCCATCAGGTCATTTAAGGACTTCTCTACATTGGTTATTCCAGTTAGCCATTTGTTTAATCTTTTTTCAAGGTTTTTATCTTCTTTGCAATGTGTTCCAACTTCCTCCTTTAGCTCGGAGTAGTTTGATCATCTGAAGACTTCTTCTCTCAACTCGTCAAAGTCGTTCTCCATCCAGCTTTGTTCCATTGCTGGTGAGGCACTGCATTCCTCTGCAGGAGGATAGACCTTCTGATTTTTAGAATTTTCAGTTTTTCTGCTCTGTTTTTTCCCCATCTTTGTGGTTTTATCTACCTTTGGTCTTTAATGATGGTGATGTACAGATGGGGTTTTGGTGTGGATGTCCTTTCTGTTTGTTAGTTTTCCTTCTAACGGCCAGACCCTCAGCTGCAGGTCTGTTAGAGTTTGCTGGAGGTCCACACCAGACCCTGTTTGCCTGAGTATCAGCAGCAGAAGCTGCAGAATAGCGAATATTGCTGAACAGCAAATGTTGCTGCCTGATCTTTCCTCTGGAAGTTTCGTCTCAGAGGGGTACCCAGCCATGTGAGGTGTCAGTCTGCCCCTACTCGGGGGTGCCTCCCAGATAGGCTACTCGGGGGTCAGGGACCCACTTGAGGAGGCAGTCTGTCCGTTCTCAGATCTCAAACTCCATGCTGGGAGAACCACTACTCTCTTCAAAGCTGTCAGACAGGGACATTTAAGTCTGCAGAGGTTTCTGCTGCCTTTTGTTTGGCTATGCCCTGCCCCCAGAGGTGGAGTCTACAGAGGCAGGCAGGCCTCCTTGAGCTGCAGTAGGCTCCACCCAGTTCAAGCTTCCAGCGGCTTTGTTTACCTACTGAAGCCTCAGCAATTGCGAGCGCCCCTGCCTGAGCCTCGCTGCCGCCTTGCAGTTCGATCTCCAACTGCTGTGCTAGCAATGAGCGAGACTCTGTGGGCGTGGGACCCTCTGAGCCAGGCACAGGATACAATCCCCTGGTGTGCCATTTGCTAAGACCACTGGAAAAGCGCAGCATTAGGGTGGGAGTCATCCAATTTTCCAGGTGCTGTCTGTCGCAGATTTGCTTGGCTAGGAAAGGGAATTCCCTGACCCCTTGAGCTTCCCAGGTGAGACAATGCCTCACCCTGCTTTCGCTCATGCTCGATGCACTGCACCCATTTTCCTGTACCCACTGTGTGACAAGCCCCAGTGAGATAACCCAGTACCTCAGTTGGAAATGCAGAAATCACCCATCTTCTGCGTCGCTCACTCTGGGAGCTGTAGACTGGAGCTGTTCCTATTTGGCCATGTTGGAACCCCCTGTCTGTCATGTAATTCTTAAGAGGCAATATTGTCTCATTCCACTGAATTAACAAGAAAGACTGGAGACGAGTCCATTTGGAAAACCGGAACCAAGTAAAGGAAGAGACTAGAAAGATGGAGCAAAGCATAGTCGTGTAAGAGGAGTTAGAAGAAAACTTAAAAGATACTTTCCAAGAACAGAGTACTTTCAGTTACATCAACATATATGCATACTCTAGGACACTGAAGCACACAGTTTTAAACATAGCCCTTCCTTAATTAAGAATTTGTACTGGAATTAGTAAAAAGTTTTTAAATGAAAAAATACAATACATGATATGATACATCAAGGCAGACACTCATAAATTTCTATGAGAATTGGCAAAAAGTTTCTAAAAATTATTATCCATATTTATGATGAATCTTAAAAATATTCCTGCCTTATATCACAATCATTTTTTTAAAAGTTATCATAAGGAGCCTGGGCAACATGGCGAAACCCAGTTACAGTCATGTGCACCTGTAGTACCAGCTACTCAGGAGGTTGAGGTGAGAAGATCTTGAGCCCAGGAGACAGAGGTTGCAGTGAGCCAAGATCACATCACTGCACTTCAGCCTTGGTGACAGAGCAAGATCCAGTCTCAAAAAAAAAAAAAATTAAGGAAATGTTTATAAATATGGACAGATAAAGATTTTTTTGCTCAGAAATATTCCTTTCAGAATCTTCTAATAGTTAAAGATAAGGACCAACTTAAATGCCTAACAACAGAACAATAGTTAAACAATTCATAACAAACTAGGTAGTGTTTGCAATACAACCATTATAAATCATAATTTCAAAGACTATTTAATAGTATAGGAAAATATCTCCAAGTATAATGTTAAGGGTAAGGCAATATTGTAAAAAATCTTTTTATAAAGTATAATCCTCATTTTGAAAACATATATTTTAATATGTCCTAGTTACAACTAGTAACATCAGAATAAATATTGGCTTTAAATAACCAATATAACCGTACTTATTATCATACTGAATATTTTCCCTGGACAAGCCTATAAAAATAGAGAAAATTGTGTTCCTTTATATTTTTATTGGTTTACCAAAAATGGGGATTGCACAGAATGTAGGAGCAAGGTTAAAGTGAACTTTGACAGCAGAATGATGGAACCAGGGATCTACAAGTTCATTCTCTCCTTATTTAGTTTAATTCTCATTGTTTTGCTCTGCACATATATTCTGGTTCCTTCTCTCTCCCATTAGATCAAGTTTTCTACTTCTATCTACATGGCAGGAAATAAGGATACAGACAGTTCCCAATTTTAATCTATTAGACTTTCAGGCGCTGAAAACATATTCAATCTTTCTCTTGGTCATAATTCAAAATTGTTCTAATTTGTGTAAGTTGCATTGTCTTGGGACAATGCAAAGGCAGACACATACGGTGAATGCCAAGGTCTTACCCCTGTGACCATGCAGAGGAGCACTTACCAGAGGAAAACAGAAGCCAATATGAGCAGAGGAGATACTTCAGTAAGTGTCTCTGGCATAAGGACTCCATGATGTTAACTGCGTTATTAGGTAGGATGTTTCAATGACAAGTAACAGATATTATAATTCAAACTGGCTTAAACCATAAAAGGACTTTATTCACGCTCATAATAAAAAAACCTCTAGAGGTGAGGTTTGTTTGAAACGGGATTTCACTGAGCATCCAAATGTAAAGACTAGGACCACTTTTTGTCCACTTTTCTCTATTCCTTGGCTGTTTTTTGTGTGTTTGTTTGTTTTGTTTTGTTATCTCCTTATCCATCTCCTGTCATAGTACCAAGGTGGTTGCCAGTGGTTTCTAGGACTGCATGCTTCTTTATTCATGTCCAAGGAGAAAGGGAAATGTTCTTCCCAATCATTAAGCAAAAATTCTGAGCATTAATCTAATTGGACCAACTTAGGTCATATGCCTATCTCTGAACCAATCATTGTAACCATGTATATGGAACTAAACTGAAGTCTTGAACACCTGCCCGATCCATAGAGTCACAGGAGAATTCAGCTTTCCCTGAAATACATGGGCCACACGGAGAGGATAAATACCTTTGCAAACAATAGAAAATGGATCTTAGGTCACTCAAAACAGAAAATATCCACTGTAATGTTTTTATTATTAAATATTGGTACAAGGGTTGGTTAGATTTTTGCATAGCTCACACTCATTTCTAGATTTTCTAACATGAATATTTGTTACTTCTTTGGTCACACACTCTGCAAAACTAAAAACATTAGTGTGATTTTTAAAACGATTTTTTATTCCCCATAGAACAAAATCATAATTTTATACATAGCCTGTATCCTTCCTCTCTGTGCTCCAGCCTCACCAACACACACTACTCCACTTCCAATAGTCTCATCTTTTATACCCCCATGAGTTTGTTTTTCCTGTTCTTCTGATTAGAATTTGCACCCTGCCTCCATCCCTCACTTCTCCCATTTAATCTGTCCTAAGCATTACCTGTTTTGAAATCTTTCTGAGCTGTTTCCCTACCTTCTCCCTCACAGGCAGAATTTCCCTATTCAAACCAGTAGTTTGATACATCTCCTTTTATTTCTAGTTGCATATATCCTAATATCATTTTGTGATTAGGGACTACTTTTATACAATTCCTAACATGATGCCATAGTACTACTGAAAATATGTACGACTTTCCAAAACACTTTCTAACTTTTGACAAAATTAACCTTTTTTTTAATAGTCTCAGAGATTCTTCAATATTAACCAGGTATGCAAGTCTCCACCATATGATTGAAATAATTTAAAATGCATGAAACTAAATAGTTTCTGTCTTGTATGAATGTGCTTTGCACTTATAGTTGCAACACTGGTTCCAAACTATGTACTCTAATTACCAGAAATTCTTTAAATATTTGGCACATAAAGAATTTAACATAAATAGCACAGACCCTACACCATTCTGCATCAATCAAGGTAGTTTAAATTTCTCAATATGCCATTACTATTTGGGCCACTCCATGATTATGGAATCCCCAGTGATGACACTTGGGAATCCTCATGTACCTCCTGGATTATTTATCTCCCGTCCTCAAGGTTAATTCACATGAAACAATTTCTCTTGTTAAATGCCAATTTTGCCCTAAGGTATGAATGTTTAATCCTCATGAAGGTAGTGGGAGTTACATGTGTGCACTGGTTACAGTCCCTTAACTAATTAGTGGTGAGAGGATGTTAATAAGAGAGTGATTTATATAATACTAAGGAACTGCCAAATAAAGTAAAATCTAATTTAGACTGACTGGTGGAAAGCCAGACTTATCTGGTTAAAAAAAAAAAGTAAGAATTATAGGATATTTTTAAAGAAATTGTATATCATAACTTTCCAACATATTTGGTAATTCAAAGTACTTCTCAAGCTTTAACGGAGCAGAGCGCAAAAAATGCTGCCAAGTAGAGAAGCTTTAGAAAACACCTTTAAATGAATACATAATAATGATTATCATTTTATAACGTTTTTCAAGATAAATTATATTTTTTAAGTTTGAGACATTTTAAATGAACCTATTGTCGTCCTGCATAATTTTACTTACATTATTGCAGTGCTCAAAAAGTTATTCATAGACTTGATGTGAGCAGCTGTACTTTCTGGGGACACAAAAAGGCAAGCAAGCAGCTCCTAGCTTTTCCCTAGCTTACACACCAGCTAGTGAAATAAGGCATATAAATATGCTAAGAGCCCAGGGGGAGTTAGTTGCTGCCTCCCTCTTTATATACAATACGCAGTTACAGAGTTCTTACAATATTCCAGTCACTGTTCTAGGCACTGGAATGCAAATCATGGGCTTTATAAACCAAGTTAGTCTAGATTTGATTTGAAGTATCATGGAAAACCACTAGACAGTTTTAATGGTCAAAAGTTGATTTAATTTCTGCAAGTGAAGTAGGTTAGACCCAAGGTGCAGAAGATTGAATTAATCATATGTCCCAGACCATCACACCATCATCATGGCCTGTATAAGGCCCCTTTCTCTTCATTTATATTTACCTTCCCTTTACCTGCAGAACTCACTTCCATCCTACCCCAGGTCATTGTGCTAACTCATTTGATGCCCTTCTTTCATTTGTATGTGTTCCTGTAAAGCATGCATTGTCAATTTTATTTACACTTTTGATGCACATAGAGTGCTATGCTATATAACTCCTTTAGACTTTCTTTTTACTCAGCACTATTTTCTTAGCATTTGCCAGTTTGCATGAACCTTTGGTAACCAATCATGTAACAACTAGATTGCTTCCAACTCCCCACTATCATAAAGTTAAGAGAAACATTCTCATACATGATTCTTTATTAATCTGAGTGAGAATACTTTTGTGTATACACCTAGGAAAGCAATTGTCCAGTGATGGAGAATAAACATGATTAATTTAACTAAGAATTCCAGAAGAATATATGAAGGCTCCTACATTCCAGATTCCTGCTAATAGTTTGCATTATCCTGCTGTGTGATTTTGTCAATATGATGGGTATAAATTGACATCTCATTATTGTCTTAATTAGCATTTTTCTGAATATTGATGAATCTTCATGTATGTTTGTTAGGTTTATGAGTTTCTAATATTTTGTACTATTCATTCATATCCTTTGCCTGTGTTTCCATTGCTATTCCTGTTTCTTAACTTGCAAAAATTCCACTTATATATCTAGATATTAGTCTCTTATTAGTTTTTCACATTAAAAATGCCTTTTCTCAGTCTGTGGCTTCTCTGTTAACTTTTTCCATTGTACTTTCCATTTGAACAAAGGTTTTGATTTTGTTATAATAAAATTTGTCAATTTTTTGTTTATGGCTGTGCTTTGGGGTATTTATTTTAGAAATCCTTCCTCATTCTAGGCCCTAAAATTATTCTCATATATTTTTTCTAATCATTTCATGTTTTTTTATTATTATTATACTTTAAGTTCTAGGGTACAGGTGTACAACGTGCAGGTTTGTTACATATGTATACATGTGCCATGTTGCTGTGCTGCACCCATTAACTCGTCATTTACATTAGGTATATCTCCTAATGCAATTCCTCCCCCCTCCCCCCACCCCACAACAGGCCCCAGTGTGTGATGTTCCCCTTCCTGTGTTCAACTGTTCTCATTGTTCAATTCCCAACTATGAGTGAGAACATGCAGTGTTTGGTTTTCTGTCCTTGCGATAGTTTGCTGAGGATGATGGTTTCCAGCTTCATCCATGTCCCTACAAAGGACATGATCTCATCCTTTTTTATGGCTGCATAGTATTCCATGGTGTATATGTGCCACATTTTCTTAATCCAGTCTATCATTGATGCACATTTGGGTTGGTTCCAAGTCTTTGTTATTGTGAATAGCGCCACAATAAACATACGTGTGCATGTGTCTTTATCCCAGTAATGGGATGGCTGGGTCAAATGGTGTTTCTAGTTCTAGATCCTTGAGGAATCGCCACACTGTCTTCCACAATAGTTGAACTAGTTTACAGTCCCACCAATAGTGTAAAAGTGTTCCTACTTCTCCACATCCTCTCCAGCACCTGTTGTTTCCTGACTTTTTAATGATCGCCATTCTAACTGGTGTGAGATGGTATTTCATTGTGGTTTTGATTTGCATTTTCCTGATGGCCAGTGATGATGAGCATTTTTTCATGTGTCTTTTGGCTGCATAAATGTCTTCTTTGGAGAAGTGTCTGTTCATATCCTTCACCCACTTTTTGATGGGGTTGTTTGATTTTTTCTTGTAAATTTGTTTTTCTTTGTAGATTCTGGATATTAGCCCTTTGTCAGATGAGTAAATCGTAAAAATTTTCTCCCATTCTGTAGGTTGCCTGTTCACTCTGATGGTAGTTTCTTCTGCTGTGCAGAAGCTCTTTAGTTTAATTAGATCCCATTTGTCAATTTTAGATTTTGTTGCCATTGCTTTTGTTGTTTTAGACATGAAGTCCTTGCCCATGCCTATGTCCTGAATGGTATTGCCTAGGTTTACTTCTAGGGTTTTTATGGTTTTATGTCTAACATTTAAATCTTTAATCCATCTTGAATTAATTTTTGTATAAGGTGTAAGGAAGGGATCCAGTTTCAGCTTTCTGCATATGGCTAGCCAGTTTTCCCAGCACCATTTATTAAATAGGGAATCTTTTCCCCATTTCTTGTTTTTGTCAGGTTTGTCAAAGATCAGATGGTTGTAGATGTGTGGTATTATTTCTGAGGGCTCTGTTCTGTTCCATTGGTCTATATCTCTGTTTTGGTACCAGTACCATGCTGTTTTGGTTACTGTAGCCTTGTAGTTTAGTTTGAAGTCAGGTATCGTGATGCCTCCAGCTTTGTTCTTTTGGCTTAGGATTGACTTGGCAATGCAGGCTCTTCTTTGGTTCCATATGAACTTTATAGTAGTTTTTTCCAATTCTGTGAAGAAAGTCATTGGTAGCTTGATGGGGATGGCATTGAATCTATAAATTACCTTGGGCAGTATGGCCATTTTCACAATATTGATTCTTCCTATCCATGAGCATGGAATGTTCTTCCATTTGTTTGTGTCCTCTCTTATTTCGTTGAGCAGTGGTTTGTAATTCCCTTGAAGAGGTCCTTCACATCCCTCATAAGTTGGATTCCTAGGTATTTTATTCTCTTTGAAGCAATTGTGAATGGGAGTTCACTCATGATTTGGCTCTATGTTTGTCTGTTGTTGGTGTATAGGAATGCTTGTGATTTTTGCACATTGATTTTGTATCCTGAGACTTTGCAGAAGTTGCTTATGAGCTTAAGAAGATTTTGGGCTGAGATGATGGGGTTTTCTAAATATACAATCATGTCATCTGCAAACAGGGACAATTTGAACTCCTCTTTTCCTAATTGAATACCCTTTATTTCTTTATTCTCCCTGATTGCCCTGGCCAGAACTTCCAATACTATGTTGAATAGGAGTGGTGAGAGAGGGCATCCATGTCTTGTGCCAGTTTTCAAAAGGAATGCTTCCAGTTTTTGCCCATTCAGTATGATATTGGCTGTGGGTTTGTCATAAATAGCTTTTATTATTTTGAGATACGTCCCATCAATACCTAATTTATTGATAGTTTTTAGCATGAAGGCTGTTCAATTTTGTCAAAGGCCTTTTCTGCATCTATTGAGATAATCATGTACACTGTCCCAAGACTAAACCAGGAAGAAGTTGAATCCTTGAATAGACCAATAACAAGCTCTGAAATTCAGACAATAATTATTAGCCTACAAACCAAAAAAAGTCCAGGACAAGACGGATTCATAGCTGAATTCTACCAGAGGTACAAAGAGGAGCTGGTACCATTCCTTCTGAAACTATTCCAATCAATAGAAAAAGAGGGAATCCTCCCTGATTCACTTTATGAGGCCAGCATCATCCTGATACCAAAGCCTGGCAGAGACACAACATTAAAAAAGAATTTTAGACCAATATCCCTGATGAACATCAATGTAAAAGTCCTCAATAAAATACTGGCAAACCGAAACTGGGACTACAGGCATGCGCCACCATGCCCAGCTAATTTTTGTATTTTTAGTAGAGACGGGGTTTCACCATGTTGGCCAGGATGGTCTCGATCTCTTGACATTGTGATCCGCCCACCTCGGGCTCCTAAAGGGTTCGGATTACAGGTGTGAGCCCCTGCCCCCAGGCAATAAATTATATTATTAAAATTAATTTCACCTGTTCTTTTTAATCAATGTTAGAAAATTTTAAATTACATTTCTGATGTACATTGCATTTCTATTGGACAGCATTGATATAGATTATTATAACACCATAAAGACAGAATTATCTCTTCCTTATAATAATTCTTACATATATATATATATTTTCTCTTTCCCCAGAGTACTGGCTGACACATCGAGTACAATGTTAAGAGAAATTAAGACCAGGAGCAGTAGCACACCTGTAATCCAAGCACATTGGGAGGCCAAGGGGAGCAGATTACTTGAGGTCAGGAGTTCATGACCAGCCTGGCCAACATGGTGAAACCATGTCTCTACTAAAACTACAAAAATTAGCCAGGCATTGTGGTGGGCACCTATAATCCCAGCTATTCGGGAGGCTGAAGCAGGAGAATTGCTTGAACCCGGGAGGTGGAGGTTGCAGTGAACCAAGATTGCACCACTGCACCCCAGCCTGGGTGACAGAATGAGACTCCATCTCAAAAAATTAAGCATGTTTGTATTGTTCTCAATCCAGAAGGAAAAATATGGTTAATGGTTTCTCATTATGTATGAGGTTTCATGAAAATTTTTGCTATAACCACGAGCTGTAAAGAAAATTCTTTTTGGCTTCTAGTTGGGGTCTTTGGCATATGTTTTTTCTGCATTCATCAAATTCATCACATCATTTTTCTCCTTCACGCTACTGATGTGCTTAATTATAAATATGAATTTTATTATTTCAAACCATCATTGTACTATAGGGATAAAATCTATTATATTAGTCAGAATCTCAGTCTATTGGCTCCCATAATCTGATTTGGATCTTAAATAGATCACTTTGGCTGCTCAGTGGAGATTGGGTTGCAGGTGGAGGGTGAAATCAGTGTGCTTGTGTGTGTTTTTATTCTGTTTTGACTGTATAATCTTTCTGGTGTGTTGTCCTTTTGATCATTATGAAGCAATCCACTTTATCTCTAGTGATACTTCTCTCTTTTTGCAGCATAAATTTTTTAATATCCATATGTTATTGGGGAACAGGTGGTGTTTGGTTACATGAGTAAGTTCTTTAGTGGTGATTTGTGAGATTTTGGTGCACCCATCACCCGAGCAGTATACAGTGCACCCAGTTTGCAGTCTCTTAGCCTTCACCCCTTCCCACCCTTTCCCCTGAGTCCCCAAAGTTCATTGTGTCATTCTTATGCCTTTGCATCTTCAAAGCTTAGACCCCACTTATGAGTAAGAACATGAGATCTAGTGATACTTCTTTTTTTTTCCGTTATTGTACTTAGGTTCTGGGATACATGTGCAGAACATGCAGGTTTGTTACATAGGTATACACATGCCATGGTGGTTTGATGTACCCATCAACCTGTCATTTACATTAGGTATTTCTCCTAGTGCTATCCCACCCCTTGCCCCTCACCCACTAGCAAGCTGCAGTGTGTGATATTCCCCTCCCTGTGTCCATGTGTTCTCATTGTTCAACTCCCTCTTATGAGTGAGAACATGCAGTGTTTGGTTTTCTGTTCCTGTGTTAGCTTGCTGAGAATGATGGTTTCCAGCTTCATCCATGTCCCTGCAAAGGACATGAACTCATCATTTTTTATGGCTGCGTAGTATTCCATAGTGTATATGTGCCACATTTTCTTTATCCAGTCTATCATTGATGGGCATTTGGGTTGGTTCCAAGTCTTTGCTATTGTGAATAATGTTGCAATAAACATACGTGTGAATGTATCTTTATAGTGGAATGACTTATAATCCTTTGGGTATATACCCAATAATGGGAATGCTGGGTCAAATGGTATTTCTAGTTCTAGATCCTTGAGGAATCTCCACACTGTCTTCCACAAATAGTTGAACTAATTTACACTCCCACCAACAGTGTAAAAGCCTTCCTACTTCTCCACATCCTCTCCAGCATCTGTTGTTTCCTGGCTTTTTAATGATCACCATTCTAACTGGCATGAGATGGTATCTCATTGTGGTATTGATTTGCATTTCTCTGATGACCAGCGACAATGAGCATTTTTTCATATGTTTTTTGGCCTCATAAATGTCTTCTTTGGAAAAGTGCCTGTTCATATCCTTTGCCCACTTCTTGATGGAGTTGTTTGTTTCTTCTAAATTTGTTTAAGTTCCTTATAGATTCTGGATATTAGCCCTTTGTCAGGTGGAAAGACTGCAAAAATTAAATAACATCACACATCTACAATCATCTGATCTTTAACAAGACTGACAACAACAAGCAATGGGGAAAGCATTCCCTATTTAATAAATGGTGTTGGGAAAACTGGCTAGCCATGTGCAGAAAACTGAAACTGGACCCCTTCCTTACACCTTATACAAAAATTAAATCACGATGGATTAAAGATTTAAATGTAAGCCCTAGAATCATAAAAACGCTAGAGGAAAACCTGGGCAATACCATTCAGGACATGGGCATAGGCAAAGACTTCATGACTAAAACACCAAAAGCAATTGCAACAAAGGCCAAAATTGAGAAATGGGATCTAATCAAACTAAATAGCTTCCGCAGAGCAAAAGGAACTTCTTTTTTTAAGTACATTTTGTCTGATTTTCTCTAGGTTTCTCATACTTGCTATTTGCATTGTGTATCTTTTGTTCTCATTCACTTTCCATTGATTTGTACCTTTTTATTTAAAATGTATCGCCTGTAGACAGTATAGAGTTGGTTTTGTTTTTCTCCACATCCCCTGTCCACATCCTCTGTTGTTTTTGTTTTTCTCCACATCCTCTGTCCAAGTCTAACAATCTCTGCCTTTTGCTTGAAATGTTTATTCCATTGACATTTAATGTTATTATTGATATGGTTGCATTTTGTAGTTTTGTATTTGTCTCATTTCTGTTTTGCTCCTCTTATTTGTCCTTTGCCATCTTTTGAGTTATTCAGATATTTTTTAGTTTTCCATTTTAGTTTTTTTATTTGCTTCTTAGCGATATCTCTTTGAATTTTTTAACTGGTTGCTCTACAGACTATATTATGCCTCTAAAATTTATTCCAATCTACTTAGAGATAATATATTATTATTTAAGGCAAAATATAAAAACTGTACAATGGTTTTAATTTTCATTTTTATCCTATAGCACACAGAAGTCTAAGATGGTCCTTAAGATTACTGTTCACTAGTGTGCATGAGGACACCATTCCCCTCTCCTTGGATGAGGGTAGAACCTGTGAAAATGATGGAATATCACTCATGATTAGATTATTAATCAGCTGACTTTGGATTCCTCAAAAGAGAGGTATTTAGCAGCTCTAACATAATTAGATGTACCTTTATAAGGCACTGGGCCCTTTCTGAAGTCAGAGAGATTAAAAACATGACAGGGCCTATGGAGATGGCCACATGGCAAGAAAATATGGATGGCCTCTAGAAGCTGGGAATTGCCCCTGTCAACTGCCAGGATGAGAATAGGGGCTTCAGTCCTACAACTGCAAGGACTTGATTTCTTCCAACAACCACATAAGCTTGAAAGAAGACCCTGTTGTTTATAAAGAAACACAACCCAGCTGATACCTTGATTTCAACTTTTTGAAATCTTGAACAGAGATCCCAGTTCAGACTTAGGACCTATAGAACTGTTAATTAATAAACGGATGTTGTTTTAAGCTGCTAAGTTGGGATAATTTATTATGCAGCCTCTTATTCTTAGAACTGTTGTCATCATACATGTTACATCTACAAACATTACAAACCCATTTAATACACTGTTATCATTTTTGCTTTAAAGAGGTATATGTATTTTAAATAGATTAACAAAAGAAAAATAGTCCTTTATATATACCAACAAAATATTTATCATTTCCAGAGCTCTTTCTGTGTGTGTGTGTGTATGTGTGTGTAATTTCCCTTCCGACTTAAGAACGTTCACTGATATTGCTTATATTGCCAAATAATGACAAACAAAAAAAACTTTCTAGGTAAAAAGTCAAAATGATTCCAACCTTGTTTGGGAAATCAAACTTACTTCCCTTCAGGGATCACAGTTTTCTTCTACTGTTGCCTTTTTCCCAACATCCGAAAGTAATTATTGCATATTTTTATACAGTTTTGTCATTGTATAAAAAGGGAGGTATAGTCTGGTACAGTGACTCTGCCATTAATAGAAACAGAAATCTCTTGATGTTTAAAGATGTTGTATAACCAATGATTCAGCTATATGAAGAAAAGGCTGGTCCCACAGCCTGTTGTAGGGCTACAGCTAATGGGAGAAATGCAACTATAGATAAACTAATTGGTAGCGTTACAGGCTTCAGGATTGATCTGATCCTGGAACTCCATGAGATTCATCTGTCTTTCCAGTCAATCCTCCATGAGATCAGTTTTAATAGAAGTTTGATTCTCCTCCTTGTTATATGATGGCTGTCAACATCTCCTGGCTACACATTTGTTCACTTAAGTCCAAAAGGGGAGCATTTCTATCTCAAACAAATGTCCTTAGCTTCCCTGTGACTGAACCAACTTGAATATCATAATGTTCACTCCTGAGCCAACTGCTTAGCTATGGAAGAGGGAAAGCTTGATTAGTGTACTTTCTAAACCAATCATGTGACTAGGGGAAAGTAACTTTCGTTGGCTCTTCCCTGGAACTGAGCCTGACACTGGTAAATTCTAATCATGTAGCTTCGACATAGTGGAGGAAGGGTACAACAAATGTTGGTGTGACAACTGTAATGCCCATTCTCATTACACTAAAAAATTTGGAAATATTCTACTTTTTGTTTATAGGACATATGCTAAAATGTTTCCTATATTGCAGATTGCTTTCTAATTCTTAGATGCATTTATCAAAATGAAAGAAAATTCTCAATATTTTGAATGAAAAAATAGCATTTACGATATTTTATAACAAAAGATTGAGTGGAAATCTTTATACCAAAATGTAATAGAGGTTATTTCTGAGTCATAAAATTGTGATGAGTTTTTCAGGAATTTTTTTTCTTTCTTTTTCTGCATTAGGCAGGTATTTCTCATGTAATTGAAGAGAATAAATAAATCCATTAAGATAATGTTTGTGGAGTTGCAAGAAAAAAACAGTATTTCAGCACTAAAAGAAGCAACTCATGTTAAAAGTGGAGTATAGATTTTGGGCTCACCTAACCTGGGTTCATGGCCTGGCTTCACCACATACTTCCTCTACAAAATGGGGCTACTAGCATGGTACTACCACGTACATGATAAAATCAGGCACTTTGAAAAGTCTGTTCACAAATAATATAAATTTAATCTTTACATTAGTGTGAGGTAAGAATCCTTTTTTACATTGCAGATGAGGAAATTCAGGCCCTCAAAGATTAAGTAAATGGCAAAAATAACACAGCCAGTAAGAGAACAGGCTGATTTGGACCCGCATCTGTCTAACAGCAAAGCTCTTCCTCTTCTCCTCACTCCGGCACAAGTGAATCAGAAATTGTGGTGCATATCGGAATCACCAGGAGGGCTTGTTAAAACCGTCTTTTGAGCCTTACCTCCAGAATTACATATTCAGTAGGTCTTGGTGTAGCTTGAGAATTTGCATTTCTAACAAGTTCTCTAGTAATTCTGATGCTGCTGGTCTGAGGACCATACACTGAGATCCACTGGTCTATACAGCATTTTCAGAGTTATTGTGCATACATAATGATCTAATAATTTCAACATCACTCTTCATAAATGGAAGTGTTACCTGGTATTTACTTGGATGTCTGTTTCCTAATCCCTTGTTTTTGTGATTTTTGTCTTCTGATAAAGTTCCCAGTTACACAAAGAGGCTGGAGAAATCCTCTCTTGAGTCATTATTTCTAGTACTTTCTCCAGTCCAGTGCCCTAAGTGGTTTTCTAGTGGTCTAGAAGAGTTAATGCCCTTCCCACTTCGTAATTTAATTCTAGGGAGTAAATAAGCCACAAGACAAAATTTGTTATCTATCAATCCATTTATCAAGGTTTTGAAAGCATTAAAGTAATTTATCACAAAATCATGTCACATGAATAAAAAAGCTCTCTGTAAGCTCGAGGTTTCATTTTAAACTTGATTTTTTTCTCCCAGTATCTACCTTTTGCTATAGCTATATGGGTGAGTTGATAATAATTTTGCCCCATGGGGCTCTATTACCTTAAGGAGAGCTTTTCTCTTTCATTATTATATTGAGCGTTTCTACCAGCCCCAAGCTTTGGTCAGGAAGATCACACGCAGCTGCATCAGAGATTCTGCGTGCAGTTTACTGAGTAGTAAAATGTGTTATTACTTTCTGCATGTTCTGTTTCTGTGATAAGTTGTGACGTGGTCAGCTTATGAGGACTAATATGAACACCCTCTTGTTAGTCGGCAACTGTATATGTCTGACTAGAAGGCAGAAGGCAAGATTTTTTTTTCTTAAAATCATTCCTCAAAATTAGAAGGAAGCCTTTTAAATGCCTTGTATTATGGTGAACTCCCAATTACTTTACAATGAATGAGATGGTAGTTAAAGCACACATCTCCTCATATTATGCCAATAGATACTTGGTATTAGGAGTTGACTTGTATTTGGATATATATGGTACCTCTAGCATTTTTATTCTCAGACTGTTTTAGATCTAGGAATCTGAAATAAATTAGTTTAATTCAGATTATTTGATTACAAGAAAAAGAAACCCACTCCAACCAAACTTGTTTAATCAATAAAGGGGATTGTTTTAAGAACTCAGATGTCTTCACAAATTTCAAGAGTGGGAAAAGCTGAGTCTCTGGAAGGGACCAGAATAAGGAACTGAATACTCATGTACTCAGACCATGAACTCAGGTTAGCTGAGCCCAAAATCTTTGCTCCACTTTTAACATGAGATGCTTCTTCTAGTGCTGAAATCCTGTTTTTTCTTGCAACTCCACAAACATCTCAACAAGGGCCCAGCCAGCATTCTCTTTTTCTCTTGTCTTTGCTTTTCTCTTCTCTTCTACTTGAAATTTTTCTTTGAACATCAACTTTCTCAACTTCTCTGTGCATATGGAGGTAGGAAGACTCCCCTCCCCACCCCACCACATGTGCACACAGCTAGCCCCTGAGAATACATTCTCCATCCAAGAGGCTAGCCTAGATGCTCAGTTCCCTCTCCATCTTATCCCAAATGTTAACAGAAAGATTCAAATTCATCCACCTTAGATCATGTATCTAAAGGTACATAATACAGATATGGTAAATTTGGTCATTATGAGTTGAGAGAAAGATAAAAAATACCCACTTTTTAAACAAACAATTTTTTAAAATAGAGTTATTTGTTTTAGTAATCCCGTATTTGGTGTCAAGTAAACCCTTACAGACATAATATGGTAAAATTAAGTAATGATATTTATTTATTCAGTTAGTCTGCCTAGCATTTCTTCCTTTCTTCCCTATAGCAGCACCCCACTTTCTCATTAGATTATGAATTTCCCCATTCCCTGAAGTCCTGGTGGTGATGCTGTGTGCATCTTAAGACTTTTCTCTCTGCCACAATAACCATGCAGGCTTGGTAGAAGCAACCCAAATGTCAATCAACAGAGGAATGGATAAACAAAATGTAGAATATGTATATCATGGAATATTACTTGACCATAAAAATGAATGAAATTCTGATACATGCTACAAACGTAGATGAAATTTAGGAACAATATGCTAAGTGAAATAAACCAGACACAAAAGACAAACATATGATGCCACTTTTATAAGGTACTTGGAATAGGTAAAGTCATAGTAGAACAAGAGTTACAAGGAGGTGGGGAAGTGAGCAATGGGGTGTTACTCTTTAACAGGTACAGACTTTCTGTTTAAGATGAGGAGATGCATGGCAGTGATGGTTGCACAACACTGTGGATGTATTTGATGCCACTGAATTTTGTACTTTAAAATGGTTAAAATGATAATTTTATTTTATGCATATTTTGCCACAATAAAAACAAATATATAATAAAGAGAAAGAATGAGGCCATCTTATCTACTTTACATTGATAATACATGGAGTGGTACAGTCAAGTGAGCTGATTGTATTTATCTCTGCAAGTATGTACATCTGCATGGTGATTTGCTTTGTTTTTTTTTAAGAACTATAATAGATTTGTCTCCTTTTCCTCTATCTCTGAGTTGCTCTCCAGATACCAGATTGCAACAAAGCAACATCTCCACTCTACTTTCAACCAAGCTCAGGACAGTAAGTAAAGAAAGGCATCAGAATACACTTTACTCTAAAAGTAATCTTGCTGAGACAGTGACTAGAGAGAACCAGTTCTTCCCCATAGAAACATAGAATGTTAGATCAAGTCCAGCATTTGCCAAACTTTAGTCTTTAGCAAGTCAAGGTCAAGATCTTTGCTACATACACTGCCCGTACTGTTTTACTTTAAATCAGCTCATTATTTTTACTGAAATACAGCTTCAAAAAGAAAATTTTATAGTATTATTGTAAATATAAATCTGATGTCCATTGTCATAAAGACAAACTTTAAAAATAAATATAATAAAAAATAAGGCAAGATATCAAATTCTTATTATTGCCTATTAAAGGATTAAGGCTTGCTTTCTTAAATAATGAGTTGTTAAGCCACTCTAGCACTAAACAAAGATGTTCTCTTTGATTTAA